>NC_084565.2:24755000-24762500 GCF_033978685.3 Nerophis lumbriciformis
GCGCACCAGCTTTCTGCAATTTAGTGGCACGGCGAGGGAATGACCTCAGACTAATGTGGATTCCACCATGGCTGCCACTATTCCCAGGGCAGCAAAGTGCAGGAAACTGCAGAAGCCGTGAGTCACAAAGGCGCTCTGCTTGTAACTATCTGTAAAAGCCTTTGATAGGCGGGCCGTTGGCTTGTTATGGATGTGATGCATGATTTGGAGGGCACTTTGCTCTCGCCGCTCCCCTCCACCCCCCCGTGCCTTGATTAAAGAAAAGGCCTCTTTAGTCGGGAAGATTGGTACCACACAGGCACACACTGTTGGTTAACCTTTTTCACCTCCGCTATCCATCAGTTTCATTGCCCCCCTGTGCCGCCTTCCCCCCTCAGGTTGGCCTCTAGTTTTACCTTTCCTGCATGGTGGAGCCCCCCTACAAGCTTGTAAATGTAGGTTTTGATCATCAGAGGGACAGCATCCTGGAGGTTAAATACAATCACATCTTGGGCTAAGGCAGGGGTCGGCAACCCAAAAAATGTTGTAAGAGCCCTATTGGACCTAAAATTAAAATAAAAATAAAAAAATCTGTCTGGAGCCATAAAAAATTCAAAGTCTTATATAAGTGTTATAATGAAGGCAACACATGATGCAAGTGTCTATATTAGCTATATTAGCCTACTATCAAAATGACTTTAAAAGTCTTATATAAGTGTTATAATGAAGGCAACACATGATGTAAGTGTCTATATTAGCCTACTATCAAAATGACTTTAAAAGTCTTATATAAGTGTTATAATGAAGGCAACACATGATGTAAGTGTCTATATTAGCTATATTAGCCTACTATCAAAATGACTTTAAAAGTCTTATATAAGTGTTATAATGAAGGCAACATATGATGTAGGTGTCTATATTAGCCTACTATCAAAATGACTTTAAAAGTCTAATATAAGTATTATAATGAAGGCAACACATGATGTAAGTGTCTATATTAGCCTACAATCAAAATGAATTTAAAATTCTTATATAGGTGTTATAATGAAGGCAACACATGATGTAAGTGTCTATATTAGCCTACTATCAAAATGACTTTAAAAGTCTAATATAAGTATTATAATGAAGGCAACACATGATGTAAGTGTCTATATTAGCCTACAATCAAAATGAATTTAACATTCTTATATAAGTGTTATAATGAAGGCAACACATGATGTAAGTGTCTATATTAGCCTACTATCAAAATGAATTAAAAATTATTATATAAGTGTTATAATGAAGGCAACACATGATGTAAGTGTCTATATTAGCTACATTAACCTACTATCAAAAATAATTAAAAAACCTTATATAAGTGTTATAATGAAGGCAACACATGATGTAAGTGTCTATATTAGCCTACTATAAAAATGAATTTAAAATTCTTATATAAGTGATATAATGAAGGCAACACATGATGTAAGTGTCTATTTTATCTTTATTAGCCTACTATCAAAGGCTGACGCAAATCTTCGTTGACAGCAATGTTGTATTTAAATTTTTTATCCTACACATTTTTGCAACATTGGAAATCATTAGTAAAACGGAGGCTTCTCACAGGATGAGATATCTTCTGGAAATTACTGGCTCAGATGGCCAAAGGTATGGATGTGTGTGTCCAAGTTTAAGGCAACGGCAAGCTGTCTTCTTCTAATGGATTTATTACAATCTTTGCAAGCTTGATTACGTTTGCTGTGGTCTGGAACAACATGGCACACAAACAACTATCAGAAATGCAGCCAATATTATGCACATTAAGCACTCCAGCAAATCAATATCAACAAAGCTCATCTTTGTGCATTCACGCACAGCATAAAACGTTTGGTGGACAAAATGAGACAAAGACGGAGTGGCATAAAACACGTCTTTCTGTGGTAGCATCGGAGAAAGTTGTACATGTAAACAAACTACGATGAGTTCAAGGATCGCTGAAATACTCTCATCAGTGAAGCATGTTTAATACAAACAGTGGGATTTCTAACAATTAGGAAGGTTTGTGTCATGTTTGTCCTCCTACAGAGAGCCACTAGGGCGGCGCTAAAGAGCCACATGCGGCTCTAGAGCCGCGGATTGCTGACCCTCGGGCTTAGGGATTCATTCTCAAACTGTGGCAAAAGTACTATTGGTGGTAGGCCGGCTCCATTTACTGGTACTGAGGAACACCAAAGAAATTATACCATATAGATATTATAGGTGTAAAAAAAAAGAAGAAGTATTTTCAAATAAGTCACCATTTTTATTTGCAACAAGTTTTAATCAATTAAAAAAAAATCAAAAATGGATTTAGGAAAAAAAAAAAAAAATACATTGTCCTGTCTAGCCATTCAGTCAAATCATATTATTGATGTAGATGCCCATATCTGCTGTACACATTTACTTTAGAAAATGACACTGTATACTTTTTTTGTTGCCTTATTTGTATTTGAATTTAATAAATGTTTGGGTGAGAATAAGCATTTTAACCCACTAAACTATTCAGTTTGGGTTAGGGTTTGTCATTAGGATTTCAATGTACAGTTTGCATTGTTAATATTTTTAATCAGACTTTTGAATATGGATTAATAATTGTAATTTACAGGTTATCACTCACTTGCATTATTTTAAATGATTAAAAAATTAATTTCTAACAATACTAATCAACCTTGTTTTCTTTTCAGTAATATCAAAATGTATCAGAGCTGTTTATCTATTTTATGGATGAATGTAGTTAATCATAGAACTGGCACCCACTCTTATCAAAAAATGTATTGATTTTGAAACGAGAATGGTTTGAAATGAGAATTGATTCTGAATCGATTCGTTACCTACAAGAATCCAATCTTGTGGTGCCCCAAAAGATGAACAGCCCTAATAGATATAACCCGGGGAAAATAATGACTTTATCCCCTGATAGGTTTGTAAGTTTACACCCGGGCAAAGACATAATTAGTTTATATTTGTATAATAGGTTTATCTTAACAGGGAGACAGGCTATTAACAAAATATTCCAGAAAAAAAATAAAGATTATAATTGTATTTAATAGCAGAAAGTAAATTTTTTATCCCCTACAAACAGTTTTTTGTGGCCCTAAACAAGATTGTGTTTGTGCAGCCACTTTGGCCTTTAATTGAATTAAATCAAACATAATTAATAAAGCACTTTTTCATTCATAAAAAAATGCAACAAAAAGTGCTTTACGGACTTAAAAACAATCCCCTGATGACCCACCTCACCCCATCACACACACACACGCACGCACACACACACATTTTTGTATTTCTTACCTTCTTGAGACCTCTAAAAAATGCCTACCTCTTTGGGACCGCCCTTTCTAGATATATAAATATATAAATATATAACGCAAGTCAAAATGTTACAAGAAAAACTGAACATTTGTGCAATATTATGATAAAAGTTTGAATTGTACTCAATGACAGTCGCAATTTTATAAGAAAAACTCAACGTTTTGGCAATTTTATGAAAAGAGTCGTAATTTTACTCGACAAAAGTCACCATTTTATAAGAAAACTTTACCATTTTGGCAATATTATAATAATCGAAAATTTTACTTATTTTTATTTCAGTATTTTACAAGAACAACAACAAAATTGGCTATATTGTGATAAAAGTCCGAATTTTATGGAACAAATGTCACCATTTTGCATTAAAAAGTAATAATTTTACATAAAAAAGTAATAATTTGACGAGAAAACATTGCAATATTACAGAAACAGAAAGAATATGAGAAATTGTTCCCAATTTTATAGGAAAAAAGTCAACACATTGTGAGAAAAAGACTTTTGAATTTTTTGGTTTGTAATTGGTTTTTAATCCTCATTATTTACTTCAAGTTTTTACAGTATATCTCTATATAAATGATAAATGATAAATGGGTTATACTTGTATAGCGCTTTTCTACCTTCAAGGTACTCAAAGCGCTTTGACAGTATTTCCACATTCACCCATTCACACACACATTCACACACTGATGGCGGGAGCTGCCATGCAAGGCGCTAACCAGCAGCCATCAGGAGCAAGGGTGAAGTGTCTTGCCCAAGGACACAACGGACGTGACTAGGATGGTAGGAGGTGGGGATTGAACCCCAGTAACCAGCAACCCTCCGATTGCTGGCGCGGCCACTCTACCAACTTCGCCACGCCGTCCCAATATATACATATTTATTTTATTTTTTTAATTACTTTTGGCCAAAGGGGGCACATTTCAATTTCATACACACATTTGTTATTACATATGTTGGCCAGAGGGGGAGCACTTTTAAAACCGACACACAGTCAATTTAAAAACTCCCTCCTTTTTGGGACCACCCTAATTGTGATAGATTTCACCACCAGGGGTGCAAATGAGACATTCTCTATTAGATGCAATGGTTTTCCGTATTGGGACCATGATTTCGGTCTTAACTTGTTCACCGGTCCTCATATGGAAGGTACTTTTCCTTCTTGATTTCTTAAGAAGGGTAGAAATACAAGAACACACACACACACACACACACACACACACACACACACACACACACACACACACACACACACACACACACACACACACACACACACACACACACTCACACACACAGACGAATGCATCGCTGAGTACAGAGGAGCAAGGTGAAGAAACACTATCACCATGGACGATATTACCCCTGATACAGAGGGCTTCCTCTGAGAAACTCTGGAAAGTAAAAATAAATAAATAATACTCGGTGAAGTAAGTAATATTTCATATGGTGAGATAAATACGAGTATCTAGAAAATGAATGGATGGATGAAATAAATTCAGAATATTTATCATGGTTCTTCGTCTTTGTACTTTGTAAACACTTTAAGTTTGAAGAGTTTCTTGAAGTGGATCATATTAGTACATTGTTTGATTTCTTTGCTTAATCCATTCCATAATTGAATTCCACATACTGATATACTGAAGGTCTTAAGTGTTGTACGTGCGTACAAATGTTTGAAATTAACATTTATCTAAGATTATACCTCTCCTCTTTTGTTGAGAAGAATTGTTGTATATTCTTGGGTAGCAGATTATAGTTTGTAACTCTGAACAATCAATCAATCAATCAATCAATGTTTTTTTACATAGCCCTAAATCACAAGTGTCTCAAAGGGCTGCACAAGCCACAACGACATCCTCGGTACAGAGCCCACATAAGGGCAAGGAAAAACTCACCCCAGTGGGACGTCGATGTGAATGACTATGAGAAACCTTGGAGAGGACCGCATATGTGGGAAAAAAACAACAAAAAATGTCCAAAATATCCACTCGAGTATGCTGGTTTTCAGGATAATATGAAATAATTGTACAGTACAAACACAAACGCATTCAAATTAAACCTTGTTTTGCGGAAAGGATCATGTTTACCTGTGAGTAAAAGTCACACATTCCCAGCTAAGGGGGTATAGCAAAAAATGGTGGTTCTTGCAAAAATGCTGGTTCTTGCAAATCCAAATACTTTTGAGGTGGTACTTGATGTAAAAAAAGTTTGGGAACCATTAGGCTGAGGGATAATGCACATGCAGCGTGTGCAGACACTAATTAGTGCTTGATGAGGAGTAAATAAGTGACCCTCCACCCCCCAGCATACCCCACTCAGACCTCTCCAGATGTGGATTGTGGACCACTGGGTCAGACTATGGGGGTAAATCAGACAGAATAATCTGTCCTGCAAAGGGGGACTGGTGGTGATGGAATGGAAGAGTGGGGGGGGGGGGTCGTTAGATAATTGGTCACATTTGACCCCCGGCCCTTGCGGACTGTGGGAACGCGGGCCTTATCTACTATAGCGGTAATTGGCTAATGAAACACTTCCGCAGCTCCTCCGCTAAGATTGTCATCCACCGATTGGGATAGGTTGAAGCATAAGGCGGGTGGTCAATGTGTGTGTGTGTTAAAAAAAAAGAACGAAAATGGCAGGATACGGAACTCCCCGTGGCCATCTCTACCACTTTTATCAACAACATCATCAGTCTCATGGTGGCTGCAGCATAGCGATACATTGACAGCACACGTGTGGTTGCCATTAGGGCTTACATTGGGGGTCCGGAGCGCGGATGGTCAATGTAATTCCGACTGGAGCGATGACATATGGTAGGGATGTTTGACTGCCGGTGCTTGACCTCGGCTCTCTGGAGGGTAACAGCGGTGCATTGCAATAAAAGCCGAGAAATGCTTATGATCGCCGCTATGCTTATGTTTTTGCAGACTGCAGAATTATAGCGTAAACGTCAAAGAAGAACCAATTTGGTGTGGATCCAGATCAAGATGTGAATGCGGTAGTTTACATTTCTACTCATCCATCAATCCACTTTCTCTTGGTTTGTTAGCATTACACATTTTTTCCTTTGGTTTCTTTACTTGGTATTAAAATTTCAGTTTTTAGCTGAACCATAGCAACATATATATTATTACATTTTGATGCAGATCAAGGTGTCAATTAGACCTGGGCAAATTAAGGCCCGGGGGCTAATCTGGCCCGCCAGACATTCCCAAATATTTAGGGACCGCAATGTCCCTTTGGGACAGAGGACCCTATTGTAATTGTAAGGTTTTATTATTATTATTCCGCCGCCTCTTTGAGCTGTAATTTGATCCCCTTAACATGCATCAAAACTCACCATATTTGACACACACATCAGGACTGGCGAAAATTGCCATCTAATAAAAATTAAAAAAAAAACTCAAAATTGCGCTCTAGCGCCCCCTAGGAAAAACACAGACAAAACTGCTTGTAACTTCCAGTAGGAATGTCGTAGAAACAAAAACCTCTATGTAGGTCTAACTTAGACCTAGATTTTATACATTGACATCTTTCAGCAAAAATTAACAAGAAGTTGGCAATTCCCCCTTCAAAACAAAAGTTTACTAAAAACAGTCACTTTTGCCTATTTGAGCTGTAATTTGACCCCCTTAACATGCTTTAAAACTCACCAAACTGGACACACACATCAGGACTGGCAAAAATTGAGATCTAATAAAAAAAAAAAAAACCAACCCCAAAACTCAAAATTGCGCTCTAGCGCCCCCTAGGAAGAAAACACAGACACAACTGCTCCTCGGAAGAAAACTCAGACAAAACTGCCTGTAACTTCCAGTAGGAATGTCTTAGAGACATGAAACAAAAACCTTTATGTAGGTCTCACTTAGACCTACATTTCATATATTGACAACCCCCAGCAAAAATCAACAAGAAGTTTGCAATTCCCCCTTCAAAACAAAAGTTTTGTAAAAACCGGTCACCTTTTTTCAAACATTATCCCCTTTGAGCGCGTTTGTCGTGTCGGCTTCAAACTAGCACAGGAGAGAGATTGAACCCTTCTGATTAAAAGTTGACCAAAGAGTTTTAATTACTGCTCCGGTTTGGATTTTACGTGCCGTCAAAGTTGGTCCCGTCCATCGCTGCTTGCAGCTTTAATTTTTTTATACTGTATCTTTAAGATGGAAACTGTAACTGCCATTATGATGTGCAATGATG
>NC_084565.2:24767500-24830000 GCF_033978685.3 Nerophis lumbriciformis
ACTTTGGTCATGATGACGTTCAGACCAGTGCTGTCAAAAGACCCATTTTTAAAATCACATTTATGACAGTTTTGAATTTGGATTACCGTGTTTTCCGGACCATAGGGCGCACCAGATTATAAGGCACACTGCCGATGAATGGTCTATTTTTTTAATCTTTTTTTCATATATAAGGCGCACCAGATTATAGGGCGCATTAAAGGAGTCATATTATTTATTTATTTTTCTAAATGTAAAACACTTCCTTGTGGTCTACATAACATGTAATGGTGGTTATTTGACCAACATGTTGCATAGATTATGTTTTACAGATCATCTTCAAGCTGCTTTCTGACAATCGCTTCCGGATGCGCCGTTTTGTGGGCGGTTTTATTTACGTGGCTCACCTTCGGCAGCGTCTTCTCCCCGTCATCTTTGTTGTAGCGGTGTAGCGTGCAAGGACGGGGGTGGAAGAAGTGTCAAAAGATGAATGGAGCTATACAGACTTTACTTAAATCAATAACGGAGCAGCATCTCCTCATCCGGAAACAACAACACCGGAAATGTGTACCATGAAAAAACGTCCGACCGGAACTCTAATAACTAAAGTTCCTTGGGTGAATAATGTAAACTCACTACACCGGTATGTTTTAGCGCTTTCATGGCGAGTTTACTGACAGATATAAGTAAGAACTTTACACTACTTTATATTAGAAATGGCAACAGCGGAGGATGAATGTCCCATAACAAGAAGATAGAGAAAAAGAAGAAGCTTATCGACTACGTTGTCGGCACGGACTACAAAGGCGGACGCGCGCAATTTTTCAGGATTTATGCAGATCCCAAATACAGATCAGCAGGTACCAGAAGGTAAGAAAAGTTGCTTTTGCATAATATTGCGAAACAAAACGCCAGATAATATGTCTTACCTTATACACACACCACAATAATACTCGTATGTTGAAGCACCTCAAACGGTGCAGCCTACACTTATCTCTTATGTTTGACTGCCATCTACTGGTCACACTTATCTTTACACCATGTATCAAATAAAATTGCTTCGAGTTGGGTAAGCTCAACCAAACGTATTCCTTACGGGTTCAAAGGCACATTGTCGAGTTTTGAGGAAGAAAAAAAAGGATTTTAAAGGGGAACATTATCACCAGACCTATGTAAGCGTCAATATATACCTTGATGTTGCAGAAAAAAGACCATATATTTTTTTAACCGATTTCCGAACTCTAAATGGGTGAATTTTGGCGAATTAAACGCCGTTCTAATATTCGCTCTCGGAGCGATGACATCACAACGTGACGTCACATCGGGAAGCAATCCGCCATTTTCTCAAACACCGAGTCAAATCAGCTCTGTTATTTTCCGTTTTTTCGACTATTTTCCGTACCTTGGAGACATCATGCCTCGTCGGTGTGTTGTCGGAGGGTGTAACAACACGAACAGGGACGGATTCAAGTTGCACCAGTGGCCCAAAGATGCGAAAGTGGCAAGAAATTGGACGTTTGTTCCGCACACTTTACCGACGAAAGCTATGCTACGACAGAGATGGCAAGAATGTGTGGATATCCTGCGACACTCAAAGCAGATGCATTTCCAACAATAAAGTCAAAGAAATCTGCCGCCAGACCCCCATTGAATCTGCCGGAGTGTGTGAGCAATTCAGGGACAAAGGACCTCGGTAGCACGGCAAGCAATGGCGGCAGTTTGTTCCCGCAGACGAGCGAGCTAAACCCCCTGGATGTCTTGGATCACATCGACGCTAGCTTCCCTAGCCTGCTGACATCAACTCCAAAACTGGACAGATCAGCTTTCAGGAAAAGAGAGCGGATGAGGGTATGTCTACAGAATATATTAATTGATGAACACTGGGCTGTCTGCACTCTCAAAGTGCATGTTGTTGCCAAATGTATTTCATATGCTGTAAACCTAGTTCATAGTTGTTAGTTTCCTTTAATGCCAAACAATCACATACCAATCGTTGGTTAGAAGGCGATCGCCGAATTCGTCCTTGCTTTCTCCCGTGTCGCTGGCTGTCGTGTCGTTTTCGTCGGTTTCGCTTGCATACGGTTCAAACCGATATGGCTCAATAGTTTCAGTTTCTTCTTCAATTTCGTTTTCGCTACCTGCCTCCACACTACAACCATCCGTTTCAATACATGCGTAATCTGTTGAATCGCTTAAGCCGCTGAAATCCGAGTTTGAATCCGAGCTAATGTCGCTATAGCTTGCTGTTCTTCCCGCCATGTTTGTTTGTGTTGGCTTCACTATGTGACGTCACAGGAAAATGGACGGGTGTTTATAACGATGGTTAAAATCAGGCACTTTGATGCTTTTTTTAGGGATATTGCGTGATGGGTAAAAAATTTTTAAAAACTTCGAAAAATATAATAAGCCACTGGGAACTGATTTTTAATGGTTTTAACCATTCTGAAATTGTGATAATGTTCCCCTTTAAGTGCGCCTTATTGATTGATTGATTGAATTATTTATTTCAAACCTGCACAGTACAACAACACACTTTTTTTTTTAAACATTTTGGCAGGGACATTTATGCAAGGCTTGAAAAGGGGTTGGGTGAAGCAGATGCTTATAATATCCCAACCCCTCTCACTCATTCCACATTTAACAAACAATATAATACAAGAACAATACTATACAAACAAAAACAAGAAAAGCTCCTGTACACTAACAATACAATAGTACCACTGTTACTATGAGACAAGACAAGACGAGACAAAACACACACACACACACGCACACACAACACACACACACACACACACACACACACACACACACACACACACACACACACACACACACACACACACACACACACACGCACACACACACACATACACACACACACAGGCCCAAACACTCTCTGACCATACACCTCTCTCCCATCGCTCTGTGCTGAGGGCATCACTCTCTTTCCTCCTCGTACTTCTTCAGTACTTCTTTTTTAAACAGTCTTTTAAATTGAATCATGTTAGAACAGGTTTTTAACTCGTCCCCTAAGTTGTTCCACAGACTGACTCCACACACTGAAATGCACATTGATTTTAAAGTTGTTCTAAATTTAGGAAAATACAATTTTTTGTTTCCTCTTAGACTGTAACTATGGTGAGCATCTCTATCCTGGAATAAGTTTTGTATATTGGATGGTAGAGAGTTTTGGGATGCCCTAAACATAATTTGAGCAGTTTTAAAATTGATCACATCGTGCAGTTTAAGTTGCTTTAACTCCATGAAAAGTGGATTTGAATGATGTAAGTAGTGAACATTGGACACAATCCTAATGGCCTTTTTATAGTCCGGACAATACGGTAATCATGAGTAATATCATACCTGTTTTATTACTCACTTGCATAATTTTAATTACCTTTAAAAATACCCCAATATTTTGACACAAACCAATGTTATTGTCAGAATGTCACACACGAAAATGTTTTACTTAAATTCACATCATTTTATTTGTTCAAAATGTGCTAACAGTTTTATCTGAAGTCCAGTCTGGGTGTATTTTGAAGTGAAATTTGCCAGAGAGTACACCAGTATGCATTGACCTGATCCCTGACCATAAAGCAAACCAGGTAACCATCAGCGGAGATCGGTAGGTCGGGAGTTCAAACCCCGGCCGAGTCATACCAAAGACTATAAAAAATGGGACCCATTACCTCCCTGCTTTGCACTCAGCATCAAGGGTTGGAATTGGGGGTTAAATCACCAAAAATTATTCCCGGGCGCAGCCACAACTGCTGCTCATTGCTCCCTCACCTCCCAGGGGGTGATCATGGGTGATGGGTCAAATGCAGAGAATAATTTCGCCACACCTAGTGTGTGTGTGACAATTATGGGTACTTTAACTTCAGTTTTTTTTAACGGCCCAACAAATTGCACAATACTATGCATTTATACATGATTTATGCAATAAATTAAGTGATTAATTGCAAGTGTCAGGGGGTAAATCTGTCAGGTTAGACTCTCCAATAGGCACCACCGTGCCTATGTTACACTGCTCTACCAAAAAAGCCAGAGAATTTGTCGGTGGACATTGTGCGGCACCATTCCGTGTCGGTGGTGTTCACATGCTGTTTTCCTGGCAAAGTCATGCCCACATCAATAAGGAGATAAGAAAAAAAGGGTTCGAAGGGAGTGGGAGGAGTGTGTATGTGTGTGTCGGAGGGCTACTAAGAGAAAAAAAAGGGCTAAAGTTACAGTGGTGAGACAATGTCTCTGAGGTCCCATCAAGTGAGCCATTCATGGATGCGGGCCTAGCAGTTTGTGAAGCCGGGCAGACACGCCGATCGAGTGGGGCCCAGGGTGGCCTTGTCTTTTTGTCCCGAGCTGACCCCTGCTCTCCTGCATGGCCTCTGCGCCCCTCACCTGGCCTGTCCCAGCACTCTGGTAACAGGATACCTGTAATTTGCTCTAATGGCCTTTGAAAGAACCTGGCCCGGGCTAATCCCCGGAGTCTTTCTCCCGAACAGAAAAGGCTGGTGGTAGTGGTGGGTGACTAACGGGCGGTGGGGGTTTGAGTCCTGAAAGGGGAGTACAGGCCTCCTGGATTGTATGTGTGGGAGAATGTCACCTCTTGCCGCCGACGCAAGGGGACGGGAGTCGTCTTTCAGCGGATCCCCGCCGTGTGTCGTGTTCACAGACTCTAAAGACCTTGGATTTGTCCGGAAGATTGTCGCATCCTCAAAGCACCTCACCAAAAAGCCACACCCAACCATCCTCGTTGGTCCCATGCTGAGAACAACTTGCATTTGGTTTAAGTAAACTCATGAGATTTATAACGTTTACCTATGCAAAGGGGTCGGCAACCCAAAATGTTAAAAGAGCCATATTGGACCAAAAATACAAAAAAAATAAAATCGGTCTGGAGCCACAACAAATGAAAAGTCTTATATAAGTGTTACAATGAAGGCAACACATGATGTAAGTGTCTATATTAGCTATATTAGCCTACTATCAAAATGACTTTAAAAGTCTTATAATGAAGGCAACACATGATGTAAGTGTCTATATTAGCCAACTATCAAAATTAATTTAAAATTCTTATATTAGTGTTATAATGAAGGCAACACATGGTTTAAGTGTCTATATTAGCTATATTAGCCTACTCCATCCATCCATCCATCTTCTTCCGCTTATCCGAGGTCGGGTCGCGGGGGAAGCAGCCTAAGCAGGGAAGCCCAGACTTCCCTCTCCCTAGCCACTTCGTCCAGCTCCTCCCGGGGGATCCCGAGGCGTTCCCAGGCCAGCCGGGAGACATAGTCTTCCCAACGTGTCCTGGGTCTTCCCCGTGGCCTCCTACCGGTTGGACGTGCCCTAAACACCTCCCTAGGGAGGCGTTTGGGTGGCATCCTGACCAGATGCCCGAACCACCTCATCTGGCTCCTCTCGATGTGGAGGAGCAGCGGCTTTACTGTGAGCTCCCCCCGGATGACAGAGCTTCTCACCCTATCTCTAAGGGAGAGCCCCGCCACCCGGCGGAGGAAACTCATTTCGGCCGCTTGTACCCGTGATCTTGTCCTTTCGGTCATAACCCAAAGCTCATGACCATAGGTGAGGATGGGAACGTAGATCGACCGGTAAATTGAGAGCTTTGCCTTCCGGCTCAGCTCCTTCTTCACCACAACGGATCGATACAGCATCCGCATTACTGAAGATGCCGCACCGATCCGCCTGTCGATCTCACGATCCACTCTTCCCTCACTCGTGAACAAGACTCCTATTTAAGTGTCTATATTAGCTATATTAGCCTACAATCAAAATGACTTTAAAAGTCTTATATAAGTGTTATAATGAAGGCAACACATGATGTAAGTGTCTATATTAGCTATATTAGCCTACTATCAAAATTAATTTAAAATTATTATATTAGTGTTATAATGAAGGCAACACATGATTCAAGTGTCTATATTAGCTATATTAGCCTACTATCAAAATGAATTTAAAATTATTATATTAGTGTTATAATGAAGGCAACACATGATTTAAGTGTCTATATTAGCTATATTAGCCTATTATCAAACTGAATTTAAAATTCTTATATTAGTCTTATAATGAAAGCAACACATGATTTAAGTGTCTATATTAGCTATATTAGCCTACTATCAAAATGAGTTTAAAATTCTTATATTAGTGTTATAATGAAGGCAACACATTATTTAAGTGTCTATATTAGCTATATTAGCCTACTATCAAAATGACTTTAAAAGTCTTATATAAGTGTTATAATGAAGGCAACACATGATGTAAGTGTCAATATTAGCTATATTAGCCTACTATTAAAATGACTTTAAAAGTCTTATATAAGTGTTATAATGAAGGCAACACATGATGTAAGTGTCTGTATTAGCCTACTATCAAAATGATTTTAAAAGTGTTATATAAGTGTTATAATGAAGGCAACACATGATGTAAGTGTCTATATTAGCCTACTATCAAAATGACTTTAAAAGTCTTATATAAGTGTTATAATGAAGGCAACACATGATGTGTCTATATTAGCTTTATTAGCCTACTATCAAAATGACTTTAAAAGTCTTATATAAGTGTTATAATGAAGGCAACACATGATGTGTCTATATTAGCCTACTATCACAATGACTTTAAAAGTCTTATATAAGTGTTATAATGAAGGCAACACATGATGTAAGTGTCTATATTAGCCTACTATCAAAATGACTTCAAAAGTCTTATATAAGTGTTATAATGAAGGCAACACATGATGTAAGTGTCTATATAAACCTACTATCAAAATGACTTTAAAAGTCTTATATAAGTGTTATAATGAAGGCAACGCATGATGTAAGTGTCTATATTAGCCTACTATCAAAATGACTTTAAAAGTCTTATATAAGTGTTATAATGAAGGCAACACATGATGTAAGTGTCTATATTAGCTATATTAGCCTACTATCAAAATGACTTTAAAAGTCTTATATAAGTGTTATAATGAAGGCAAAACATGATGTAAGTGTCTATATTAGCCTACTATCAAAATGACTTTAAAAGTCTTATATAAGTGTTATAATGAAGGCAACACATGATGTGTCTATATTAGCTATATTAGCCTACTATCAAAATGACTTTAAAAGTCTTATATAACTGTTATAATGAAGGCAACACATGATGTAAGTGTCTATATTAGCTATAGTAGCCTACTATCAAAGGCTGACCCAAATCTTCGTTGACAGCAATGTTGTATTTTAATTTTTATCCTACACATTTTTGCAACATTAGAAAACATTAGTAAAATGGAGGCTTCTCACAGGATGAGATAACTCCTGGAATTTACTGGCTCAGAATGGCCAAAGGTATAGATGTGTGTGTCCAAGTTAAAGGAAACGGCAAGCTGTCTTCTTCTAATGGATTTATTACAATCTTTGCAAGCTGGCTAACGTTTGCTGTGGTCTGGAACAACATGGCACACAAACAACTATGAGAAATGCAGCCAATATTACATACAGATAATGTGTCATGAGACATGCACATGTAAATTAAATACACAGAGGACATAAGTAAAGGAAATTCAATGAGGTCAAATATACATACAAACGAGGCATAATAATGCAATATGTACATACAGCTAGCCTAAATCGCATGTTAGCATCGATTAGCTTGCAGTCATGCACTGACCAAATATGCCTGATAAGCACTCCAGCAAGTCAATAAAATCAACAAAGCTCATCTTTGTGCATTCACGCACAGCATAAAACGTTTGGTGGACAAAATGAGACAAAGAAGGAGTGGCATAAAACACGTCTTTCTGTGGCAGCATCGGAGAAAGTTGTACATTAACTACGATGAGTTCAAAGATCGCTGAAATTAATGGGAAAAACGGTGCTGGCCAAATAATCTCATCAGTGAAGCATGTTTAATATAAACAGTGGGATTTCTAACAATTAGGAAGGTTTGTGCTGTGTTTGTTCTCCTACAGAGAGCCACTAAGGCGGCGCTAAAGAGCCACCGACCCTGACCCTGACCCATACATTCAATCAGCATATGTTCCTTTATTATTTTGCACCAACATGGCTGCACTTAAATTAAAATCATAACGACTACACCACAGATGTCAAACTCAAGGCCCGGGGGCCAGATGTGGCCCGCCACTTCATTTTATTTGGCCCTCGGAAGCCTGGAAATACTATGTATCAATAAAGTACTGTAACTTTTCCTACTAAATGTATTCTTTCTGTCATGATCCGTGGTCCGGATCATGTTTTGTTTAGTTATGTTCTGTTAGTTTTGGACTTCTTTAGTTCCCGTTTAGGCTTCCTTGTTTGTTTTTGTCACTATGGTGACGTATTGTGTTCACCTGTCTCTGATTAGTGCTCGCCCGCTCACCTGCTTCCCGAGCCCTAATCAGAGGCATTATATTATATTAATATTAAATATTAGCTCCATGTGTTTTAGGCACGCTTGCCTTTTTGTTGTGTTGTTTGTGTTTTTGGTCGTTGGGTGATTTATGTTAATAAATCCAATCCTACCTTTACGCCTTCGTCCGGAGCCGTCTTTTTGCATCTTGGAAGAACAACCGCGCAGCAAGCTGCACCCCCGTCGAGACACTTTCTTTCTATTTTGGGAAAAAGAAAAAAAATTTACTCCATGTAATCGCTAATTATGTTTACTTAAATATTGTCTAATAATGCACAAATATATTATCACACATTTAAACCATTTTTAAAATAGAAATAAGTAGTAATAATAAGGATTTCAAAGCAAGTTATCCATCAAATTGTGCAATGTAAAAGTAGTAGAGATGTCCGATAATATCGGCCTGCCGATATTATCGGCCGATAAATGCGTTAAAATGTAATATCGGAAATTATCGGTATCGTTTTTTTTATTATCGGTATTTTTTTATTTTTTTTAATTAAATCAACATAAAAAACACAAGATACACTTACAATTAGTGCACCAACCCAAAAAACCTTCCTCCCCCATTTACACTTATTCACACTCATTCACACAAAAGGGTTGTTTCTTTCTGTAATTAATATTCTGGTTCCTACATTATATATCAATATATATCAATACAGTCTGCAAGGGATACAGTCCGTAAGCACACATGATTGTGCGTGCTGCTAGTCCACTAATAGTACTAACCTTTAACAGTTAATTTTACTAATTTTCATTAATTACTAGTTTCTATGTAACTGTTTTTATATTGTTTTACTTTCTTTTTTATTCAAGAAAAATGTTTTTAATTTATTTATCTTATTTTATTTTATTAATTTTTTTTTAACGTACCTTATCTTCACCATACCTGGTTGTCCAAATTAGGCATAATAATGTGTTAATTCCACGACTGTATGTATCGGTTGATATCGGTATCGGTTGATATCGGTAATTAAAGAGTTGGACAATATCGGAATATTGGATATCGGCAAAAATCCATTATCGGACATCCCTAAAAAGTAGCAATAGATTTAATGGTAAAATTGTGAAATTTACCGTGGTTTTTACAGTGGCATTTTTCTCTAAATGAAAAACACAGTACTTTTTTTTACTGTAATAAACTGTGGTGCCGTTTTGGCTTTTACAGTAATACACAGAAAAATCTACAGTAAAAACATCTACAGTAAAAAAAAAAAAAAAAAAAAATTGCAGCTCAGGTGCCAACATTTTTTTTTTAATTTATTTACAGTAAAAAAACAAATGTACGTTTTACAGTAAAATTCTGGCAACTCAGCTGCCTTTTTACCATAAAAACAGCAGTACTGTTTTTCCATCCATCCATCCATTTTCTACCGCTTATTCCCTTTGGGGTCGCGGGGGGCGCTGGAGCCTATCTCAGCTACAATCGGGCGGAAGGCGGTGTACACCCTGGACAAGTCGCCATCTCATCGCAGGGCCAACACAGATAGACAGACAACATTCACACTCACATCCACACACTAGGACCAATTTAGTGTTGCCAATCAACTTATCCCATTTACAGTAATATACACTAAATTGTGAGGTGAAATTATTGCAACTTTCCTTTTTTTTTTTTCCTTTTTTTTTTTTTTTTTTTTTAAATCTACAAAAAAAAATTGTGTAATAATAATATTCACTGTTAGAAGTGGCCCTCTGGGGCCAAACATAACTGCGATGTGGCCCTCAGTGAAAACGACTTTGACACCTCTGGTCTACACTAAGCATCCATTCATCTAGCCATGCATCCATCTGAGCATAAACGTGCAAAAGAGCACATGTTCTCGTTGCCTTGGTAATTTCCTGCTTGCAGACCGCCGACTATACATCCTCGAGGGTTACGACGCCATTGTATGAAGTCACGGCCAGATGAGCGTACACATTGTGTACGGTGCCATTTCCTTAGCGACAGCCTGTTTATATGTCTGCGAAAGCTCAAACGTACTGAGAAGAAAAGAGGCAAAAAGGAGGAGCACAAATAATAAGTCCGTGTTTCCTTTTGCCCAAATTGATTTGATTAAAGCAAACATGAGCGCATAGCTGAAGGACCCCTGACTGTCCGGGATTTCCGAGTCAAGTTACTTCCAGACAGTCTGAGTTCCGTTTACAGGGAACATGTATCACCGCACTGGTAAGTTTCTCTGTCCCTTAGCCAAACCTCATATTGAATTAGTAGGCATTAATTCTAGTATCTGGTGATTCAAGTGTGCTTTCAGAACCACTGCTGGTTACCAGCAGAATCGCCATCATTGCTGCATCATTGTCACATTTGAGGATTATTTTCTAGAAATTACAAAATAATTCTATCACACAACTTTCACTTTGCTACAGCAGCCCGTTTTCTTGCTGCCCTCAGTCTCTGTCCATCCATCCATCCATCTTCTTCCGCTTATCCGAGGTCAGGTCGCGGGGGCAGCAGCCTAAGCAGGGAAGCCCAGACTTTCCTCTCCCCAGCCACTTCGTCCAGCTCCTCCCGGGGGATCCCGAGGCGTTCCCAGGCCAGCCGGGAGACATAGTCTTCCCAACGTGTCCTGGGTCTGCCCCGTGGCCTCCTACCGGTTGGACGTGCCCTAAACACCTCCCGAGGGAGGCGTTCGAGTGGCATCCTGACCAGATGCCCGAACCACCTCATCTGGCTCCTCTCGATGTGGAGGAGCAGTGGCTTTACTTTGAGCTCCCCCCGGATGGCAGAGCTTCTCACCCTGTCTCTAAGGGAGAGCCCCGCCACCCGGCGGAGGAAACTCATTTCGGCCGCCTGTACCCGTGATCTTGTCCTTTCAGTCATAACCCAAAGCTCATGACAATAGGTGAGGATGAGAACGTAGATCGACCGGTAAATTGAGAGCTTTGCCTTCCGGCTCAGCTCCTTCTTCACCACAACGGATCGATACAGCGTCCACATTACTGAAGACGCCGCACCGATCCGCCTGTCGATCTCCCGATCCACTTTTCCCTCACTCGTGAACAAGACTCCGAGGTACTTGAACTCCTCACAGTCTCTACTTGGATTTAATTAATTTTGTTTTTGTTTGTTGGCCTGTCTCAGTTGGTTGTAGAAAAACGACCACAAGCCGGTACCATACAGTAGAAAAAAATGCATCTGATTTGCATCTCTAACATACCTTTAAAGGTGCCATATGTAATAATTTCATGTCAAGTCATCATTAAATGGCCCTGATATGTCAAAAGGCATTAATAAATCGTGTTCTTTTCGAATACCTTTAGAACTGATAACTAATAATTTAAAAATTAGATTTGAAGCCCCGAACTATTGTTATTGTTTTCATTTCGAAGCCCCGCCCTCTACCGTTTGACCAATTAGAACTTCCGTGAGTTGCCAGTTACGCACCGACCTCTTTGTCGAGCTACTGCCACTGGTAACGTTACTAAACATGTCAGACCTTAGTAAATCTAAAAGGCGTTGTCACGATTCTCAACTTATGACAAAGCCAGTAACAAAACGAGAATTTGTATCGGGTATGCCTTTGAAAGTTGGAGACAATTGAAGACGGAGAAGATTTTTTCATCTGACGCCAAACTTGCTAATTTCCTCCTTGATAGGTAAGTCAGGCATTTACGTTTTCTTATTACCGTATTTTTCGGAGTATAAGTCGCACCGGCCAAAAATGCATAATAAAGAAGGAAAAAAACATATATAAGTCGCATTTTTTGGGAACATTTATTTGATAAAATGTATTTGATAAAATCCAACACCAAGAATAGACATTTGAAAGGCAATTTAAAATAAATAAAGAATAGTGAACAACAGGCTGAATAAGTGTACGTTATATGAGGCATAAATAACCAACTGAGAACGTGCCTGTTATGTTAACATAACATATTATGGTAAGAGTCATTCAAATAACTATAACATATAGAACATGCTATACGTTTACCAAACAATCTGTCACTCCTAATCGCTAAATCCCATGAAATCTTATACGTCTAGTCTCTTACGTGAATGAGCTAAATAATATTTGATATTTTACGGTAATGTGTTAATAATTTCACACATAAGTCGCTCCTGAGTATAAGTCGCACCCCCGGCCAAACTATGAAAAAAACTGCGACTTATAGTCCGAAAAATAAGGTACTTGTAATAAATGAAAATGGACATTTTGTATGTAAATTATATTGTCCAATACAGTCTATGATCTTGTCTAACAAAGCTAGTATGTTCGTGCAACAAATGCTTAGGAGCGAAGCACCATCACACTAGTGCAGTTGTTTTTTTATTTGTATAAACCAGACACGCGACACGCGAAACGTTATTTTGCGGCCCGCACCTTAATATGAAAATTTAATGTAAGTGCGGCCCGCAAGTTTTCAATGAATGGCGATACTTGCCAACCCTCCTGATTTTTCCGGGAGACTCCCGAAATTCAGGGCAGCTATTCTATCAGATGTCTGCTGATTTTCACCCAAATAACAATAATAGGGCATGCCGTGTTGGCACTGCCTTTAGCGCCCTCTACAGCCTGTACAAACGGCGTGCCAGCTCAGTTAAATGTTGTATGAGGCTTCAGCAGACACACATGAGTGACTGCAAGGCATACTTAGTCAACAGCTATACAGTTCAGACTGAGGGTGGCCGTATAAAACAACTTTAACACTGTTACTAATATGCGCCACACTGTGAACCCACACCAAAAAAAGAATGACAAACACATTTCGGGAGAACATCCGCACCGTAACACAACATAAACACAACAGAACAAATACCCAGAATCCCATGCAACTCTTCCGTGCTACATTATACACCCCCGCTACCACCAAACCCCCCCAACCCTGCCTCCCCACACATCAACCCCCCTGGCACGCTGTTTGTACAGGCTGTAGAGGGCGCTAAAGGCAGCGCCATCACGGCAAGCACTTATTATTGTTGTTGTTAGGGTGAAAATCAGCAGACATCCAATAGAATAGTTGCCCTGAATTTCGGGAGTCTCCCGTAAAAATCAGCAAGTATGCAGCTGAGCCGCATCAGAGTGATCAAAGAGCCGCTTGCGGCTCCGGAGCCGCGGGTTGCCGACCCCTGCACTAGTGTAATGCTTAGTTAGCATGTTAGCCCGATCAATGACACATCGACATATAGGCTAACGAGGGAAATATATGCCCGTTAGCCTGTATGTCGATGTGTCATCCAACTGACAGGACAAAATATATATTCGACAAATAAAACCTATGTAGATATGAGTAGTGTCAGTGCCTATTTCGTTCTCAATATGCTGATACGCTGAGGAAATGTGTTCCAACATTAGCACGGCTAATTGTGGTTTCTTGTACTGTATGTGCATCAGGCACATATGGGGTGGTATTTGCTTGGCACAATATAATGCATTACTTGTAATGATTTTCTACTTTGTGTATTGACATGGTCGTGAGCTATACGACTTATGCGTAATGTGGTTTATGCGTAACGTGGGTTGGCTCATAGAATCGCCCTCTGCACTGAAAGATGGTGATATGCGTACATGGAAGAGAAGTGTGTCAGGTTGGATGCAATATGGAGTTATGCTGAACGAAATATGGCGGTAATTTTACCGTTGACCTTGGCTTTCCATCAAAGTAGGCCTATGCAATATATAATATAGAATATATATTTATTTTGATGGTGGTCCGTGCGGTCAAACTAACGATTTTAGCAGGGTAATGCCAACAATCTGTCTCGACTCCCGACGGAAATATTGCTGCGTAACTTTACAAATACATTTGGCTAATAGACATCAGTAAAATGTGGCGTAATTACTTCGTAAACCATCTTGCAAGAAGCAGAAACAAGAGAAACCTACAGCGTAGGACTCGTCCATTGCCATTTGAAGTTCCTTGGAGTAGGATTCGGATTCGGATTCGGCTGCGTATTTGGCAACCTCAGTCATGGAGAGTACAGAATTTTGACCGTGATTGCAGTACCATTTCTGGCCACATTACTACATATGGCACAATTGGAGCAAAATTGGTTGAAAAACATCCACCATCAAGCAAAACGTCTTTGCAGGCGATCATGCAGAACTTAACAACAATTGTCCGTAAGTCATTGACCGTTTTGACTAAACTTTTTGATGTGTATTACGTGTATGTTAGCATGTCTTCCTAACTATTTTGACCACAACCCATAGGGGGCGCCACAAATGACCAAACAAACTGCACTGTTGACTTGTTTTAACCGAACCTGTCAAGTGTGAACAGAGGCTAAGTGCTGGCAGTGTCGGTTTCAGGTTCTCGCAGAGTAGCGTAGGATCTGTATGGCAGCTGTTGCTAGGGAATTAATAAATCATAGCCGGTGCCAGTCAATAGGTGTGAAGCATGTCCAGAGGCCTGCTTTAAATGGGAGAGAGGGAAGGAATGGACGACAGTTTCCTAGAGAGAGAGGAAGGAGATGTGAGGCTGGCAGATGGGAGACAGGAGTGAAGAAAGGAAGACAGGTAGAGTGTAAAAGGAGGTCTAGACCAACAGCTGCTCGGTAACAAAAAGTCAGTTGCACACACTCATTACATTACACACAGCAAGCTTTCAAAGCGCACACTCGCACATTCTACGGTACTGATAGGGTTTTTAAAAACAAACTCGAAAAGAGTTCATAGTTGGCATTCATCTTATCAGGAGTTGAGTCATTGATAGATATCATAGAAGTGTTGACCTTTGTTTACTTGGTAGGATTAGCCCGCCTCTGCACTCTTCAGGAGCATGAATTTTCTCATACATCCAGGTCATCATATTATCAGGGCATTTAATCGATTGCAACTGGACTGTTTGGGTTGTCTAAGAAGACGTTTCTTCTCTCATCCGAGTAGGCTTCATCAGTTCCTGCGCATAGACTTAGATTGCTCAGATCTAGTCTTAGACTAAGATTGGTCAGATATAGTCTAGTGCAGGGGTCAGAAGCCCGCGGCTCTAGAGCCACATGCGGCTCTTTAGCGGCGCCCTGGTGGCTCCATGGAGATTTTTCAAAAATGTATGGAAATGGAAAAAGAAAATGGTGTGAAAAATATGTTTTTTGTTGTAATATGCTTTCTGTAGGAGGACAAACATGACAGAAACGTTCCTACTTGTTAGAAAGCCCACTGTTTAGTAAGTTTGTGTTTATGCTTCACTGATGGGAGTATTTGGCGAGCGCCGTTTTGTCCTACTAATTTCAGCGGCCCTTGAACTCACCGTTGTGTGGACTGTGACTCAACAGTTTGTTTATATCCGTAACTTTCTCCGACGATGTGTTTTATGCCAGTCTCATTTTGTCCACCAAATGTTTTATACTGTGCATGAATGCACAAAGGTGAGTTTTGTTGATGTTATTGCATGACCGCAAGCTAATTGATGCTAACATGCTGTTTAGGCTAGCTGTGTGTACATATTGCATCATTATGCCTCGTTTGTAGGTATATTTGTGCTCATTTAATTCTGTGTTTAGTTTATTTTCCCATGTTTCATCACACATTGTCTGTATGTAATATTGGCTGCATTTCTGATAGTTCTCTGTGTGCCATGTTGTTCCAGACCACAGCAAACGTTACCCAGCTTGCAAAGATTGTAATGAATCTGTTAGAAGAAGACAGTCTGCCGTTTCCTTTAAGTTGGACACACACTTCTATACCTTTGGCCATTCTAAAACAAACATTTCCAGGAGTTATCTCACCCTCTGAGAAGTTTTACTAATGTTTTCCAATGTTGTAAAAATGTTAAGAATAAATATTACATTTCAACATTTCTGTGAACAAAGATTTGCATCAGCCTGCGACACATAGTTATTTTGACAGTAGGCTAATATGGACACTTACGTCATAACAGTTATATAAAGCTTTTTATTTCTTGCGGCTCCAGACCGATTACTTTTTTGTATTCGTGGTCCAATACGGCTCTTTCGACATTTTGGGTTGCCGACCCCTGGTCTAGTGGCTGGTGCCAAAACCCAAATTATTTATTCTCCATCCCCACTAAGGTGCGCCTGGGCAAGAATTCCGCCCTGTCGTAGTGATAAACAACTGTTGAGATGCAAAAGAGCAATCCTACTGCCAATGCAAACGACAGTCGTTGAAGTGGAATTTCCCCCCTTTAGGAGACATCATGCCACAATATTTCCATATCACACAGTAACAATGTTATCAATTAAGCTCCGTAAATAGGTTTTCAGTCACTTTACAAAGTTATTTAAGTGAAACGTAAAAAGCAACACAAATATTTAGTCCAGGGGTGTCAAACTCATTTTAGCTCAGGGTCCATACGGAGGAAAATCTATTCCCAAGTCAGACGGATTGTAAAAACATGGCATGATAACTTAAAAATAAAGACAACTTCAGATTGTTCTTTTTTTTTTTTTTTTTAAAGGGGAACATTATCACAATTTTAGAATTGTTAAAACCATTAAAAATCAGTTCCCAGTGGCTTATTATATTTTTCTAAGTTTTTTTCAAAATTTTACCCATCACGCATTATCCCTAAAAAAAGCTTCAAAGTGCCTGATTTTAACGACCCGTCCATTTTCCTGTGACGTCACATAGTGAAGCCAACACAAACAAACATGGCGGAAAGAACAGCAAGCTATAGCGACATTAGCTCGGATTCAGACTCGGATTTCAGCGGCTTAAGCGATTCAACAGATTACGCATGTATTGAAACAGATGGTTGTAGTGTGGAGGCAGGTAGCGAAAACGAAATTGAAGAAGAAACTGAAGCTATTGAGTCATATCGGTTTGAACCGTATGCAAGCGAAACCGACGAAAACGGCACGACAGCCAGCGACACGGGAAAAAGCAAGGACGAATTCGGCGATCGCCTTCTAACCAACAATTGGTATGTGTTTGTTTGGCATTAAAGGAAACTAACAACTATGAACTAGGTTTACAGCATATGAAATACATTTGGCAATAACATGCACTTTGAGAGTGCAGACAGCCCAATTTTCATCAATTAATATATTCTGTAGACATACCCTCATGTCAGCAGGCCAGGGAAGCTAGGGTCGATATTCTTCTCTTGATCATCTTCGGGACGGTGTGAGCCAAGACATCCAGGGGGGCTTAGCTCGCTCGTCTGCGGGAACAAACTGCCGCCATTGCTTGCCGTGCTACCGAGGTCCTTTGTCCCTGAATTGCTCACACACTCCGGCAGATTCAATGGGGGTCTGGCGGCAGATTTCTTTGACTTTATCGTTGGAAATGCATCTGCTTTGAGTGTAGCAGGATATCCACACATTCTTGCCATCACTGTCGTAGCATAGCTTCATACCTGCCAACTTTTGAAATCAGAAAAACCTAGTATCCAGGGTCCAGGGGCCGCAGGCTCCGGTAGGTCCAGGACAAAGTCCTGGTGGGGGATTCAGGGGGGCTTCTTTGCCCCCCGACGCAAAATGATTATTAGCATTCAGACAGGTTAAAATGTTGCTAAAACCATCACTTTTCTATCAGTCACAGTGACTTTTCAAAACAAAAATATTACAGCAAAAATCATATGGGTTGATTGACATGTTTATTCTGTAAGCTAACTTCAATAGTTTGAAATTATTTTGACAGTTAATGCCAGTTATCCTGTCAACCTTTCACAAGACTTCAATTTGTTAATTGAAAGTATAAACCGTAATAAACACTTTTTACAGTAAACAAATGGTAAAACAGTACTAAACAATTCCATAAAAAAAAAAATTGGTGTAATTAACTTTCTGTCCAAGCTTGTATAATCTACTGCCTTGTTCAATTGTAAAAAATATTCTGTGCCTAAAATTCACATTTCTATCACAATTATCATACTGTAAACATGGTAAGCTAACTTCATTAAAATTAATAGTCCTGTCAATAGCATGGAATTACAATTCAAATGTAGTTTTTTTGTAAGCCTTTCAAAAGAATTCAAAATATGAAAAATTAATGAAAATTAATTTAAGCCATCAGACACTTGAAAAGTGGCACATCACATCTCTAATGTAATCATTTTAACTTTTCAACAGAAATAGCACTGCAAAAATATTAAGGACATACTTCTGTATTTTGGTAGTTATGCTGTCAACATTTAACAAGATTTCTTCAACTTGGACTTGAAAGCATAAATAGTATAAACACTTTTAACAGTATAACAGTACTAAACAATTCCAATAGATAACATTGGTGTCATTACCTTTTTGTGGCTAAAATCCGAAAAACGTTGAAAGTTTTCCACTTGTATCGCTAGCAACGGCATTAGACATGTGTTCTTTTGTCCCAACGTGGTCTTTTACATCGCTAATTCCTCCGTGTCCGATCGAAAAATCTTGTCTGCACAAGGTGCAATTCGCGTAGTTTTCACCCTTTTTGGAACGGATAATTATTCCCGGATAGGCTTTTGAATATTCTTCACGGAATGACTGCAGTTTTATTTTCAGTTTAAGACTCGTTTGCGATTTTTCTCCGGCTGATTCCATGATCGTTCGCTCGTTTGGAAACAATGGCAACAGGTGCCTCGTGCTTGGCAGCGGTGCTATAAATAGCCTCGCGCATTTAAAAAAAATTTTTTTTTTTAATTAATGAAAACAGTATTTTTTATCACTGCAACCGTAACCCGGAATAGGTTGATGAAAACCGTACTAATTACGGGAAAACCGGAGTAGTTGGCAGGTATGTAGCTTTCGTCGGTAAAGTGTGCGGAACAAACGTCCAATTTCTTGCCACTTTCGCATCTTTGGGCCACTGGTGCAACTTGAATCCGTCCCTTTTTGTGTTGTTACACCCTCCGACAACACACCGACGAGGCATGATGTCTCCAAGGTACGGAAAACAGTCGAAAAAACGGAAAATAACAGAGCTGATTTGACTCGGTGTTTGAGAAAATGGCGGATTGCTTCCCGATGCGACGTCACGTTGTGACGTCATCGCTCCGAGAGCGAATATTAGAAAGGCGTTTAATTCGCCAAAATTCACCCATTTAGAGTTCGGAAATCGGTTAAAAAAATAGATGGTCTTTTTTCTGCAACATCAAGGTATATATTGACGCTTACATAGGTCTGGTGATAATGTTCCCCTTTAAATAGAACAAGCACAATCTGAAAAAGTACAACAACAAAAAATTATATTTACATGTTGCGGTTAATAGTATTCTATCTTCATTTGTTGTGCCTTTATACTTTCTGAATAAATGATGTGCTAATATTCACCAATCAAATAGGTGGAATTGAGTCTGGCAGAGTTTTAAAATGCTCCCATTGGGGTTAAGTTTTTATCTATCAGAAGATTCAATGAATAATACTATCACAATCAAATTACAGGTTGTTTACCCATTTTCCTCAACTGATGTACTAACATCATGTGGTTTATTCTGTACACGTGTAGTATCATCTACAACAGTGGTGCCCAACCTACCGGTCCGTGAATCGATTGGTACCGGGCCGCACAATAAATAAATAAATAAAATAATAATAATAATTAAAACATTTTTTTTATTTTTATTAAATCAACATAAAAAACACAAGATACACGTACAATTAGTGCACCAACCCAAAAAACCTCTCCCCTCCATTTACACTCAATCACACTCATTCGCACAAAAGGGTTGTTTCTTTCTGTTATTAATATTCTGGTTCCTACATTATATGTCAATATGGATCAATACAGTCTGCAGGGATACAGTCCGTAAGCACACATGATTGTATTTTTTTATACTATATGGCTATATTCTTATGATAAAAACTCAGTTTTGTTATATTTTTTTGTATGTGGTGTAAAACTAAGTTCAGAGTCAAAAAACGACGGCCAGATTTTTCACATGGAGTGATGGAGTTAAAGAAAATGTTTGTAGTTTTGATATGCGTTTCTCTCTCAGGGCCAATGACTAAAACTTTAGTCTTGTCCTGGTTAAGCTGTAAAAAAGCTACCCGTCATCCCGGATTTAATATCTTAAAACGCAATTAAAAAAGAGTATCCATTGGTCTTGTGTCATCAGGAGGCATGGAAATGTACAACTGTGTGTCGTCAGCATAACTGTGGAAATTAATTCCATGTCTCCTGATGACATTGTCAAGTGGAATCATGGAAGTATTAAAAAATAATAGGACCTAAAATGGATCCTTGAGGCACACCACATGTGATTTCACGGGTCTTTGAGGAGCAAATTGTTGCGTTTCGACCAGTTGTTCCTCCCAGGGAATTCAAGTTGCTGGTCACTCCCCAGCTCTTTTGATGACACATAAAGCTGAGTAGAAGAACCACCAGAGACAGAATAGGTATTTTGTAATTTTATTTCCAAAGCCTTTGGAAATAAACTTGAGACCAAATCCCGTATAGAAGCGCTCACTAGCACAGCTGAAATGGTCTAATCTAACATATGAAAAACTTCTCTTCTATAACGTCTCTCTTGCCCCCACCCTCCTTGTCCCTTTTGTTTATTATCTAAAGTCGGCTTTAGACGAGAAGCAGAGAAGATCTCCCCCTTCACATTCTTAAAAGTTGGCACACAGTACTTGCAGACAACCAAAAGATAACAAATAAAGAACACTAGCTGTTTTGTAATATGACTATGAAAATAAAGAAGTAACACACAAATATGGATATATGTAATTATCTGCCTCCGTCAATACTAATATTTTTCTGTCTGAGAGATAAGAAATAAACCATTTGTGAATAGGTGTTTCAGTCTATTTAAAAGAATAAGTTGACAAAAAAATAAAAATAAAAATAAAAATACCATACACCCCCCGGTCCGTGGGACAAATTTTCTAGCATTGACCGATCCGCAGTTACAAAAAAGTTGGGGACCACTGATCTACAACAAAACTTGTACCTCTTTCATTATTCACACATGAAGTTAGAAGGGGATACGTATTATTTCAGCATATTTATGTGCGCCCAGATAATGTGTCCCCAGTCCTCTTATCTTAACACGTCACATAGCTGCAAGCTCTTGCAGCAGAGGATACAACGAATTGCTATTGTGACATCCAGTGGACACATTTAGAACAGCAGTTAATTTTATTCAAAAATTTCAGTTTATTTTTATACTTAGCAAACTTATCCCGCGGGCCGGATAAAACCTGTTCGCAATGGGCTGTACGTTTGACAGTCCTGATTTAGTCGTTTGTAAAGTATATTTATTTGAGGATAAACAGTTCCAAATGTATAAAACTAACCTAGACTCATTCATGACGTAGAATAAAAGTCAACTTTTAAACAAGGAACTGTACTATTATATTGCAAAGATTGGATCTAATGCTACCAAATCTAATAATTACATTTCAAAATGTATTGTTTTGAATCGTATTGCCTTCCATGTGTCTAGATACATAATCATCTCATAATAGAGAGATGCACACCTCGAGAAATTAAGTAATATTCAACAGGTAGCATCACAATTCATTTTAATGCAATTATATTATTATTTGCTTTATTATTTTATTTAGCGTACATGTTTCCTGTAAAGAGACGGTTCAGTCTGATGTATTTCTGCAGGAAGCAGAGATCAGTTTTCGTATCACAGAGCAGTAATATCACCACTGAGCCGCTATCACATGCCTCCTTGTAGACATATCAGACTCCCAGAGCACGAGATCTGCCTTGATCCGTCAGTTAGCGATCAATATGAAGGCTGGGCGGTGAAACCTCCCTAAATCAGCCTCAGACGAGTAAACATTTTGAGTTTTTAGAAAAATGTCACAATGGTTAACTGCATTTTAAACACCAACGGCTGGAAGTCACTCCTTGTGTTTCTTCCGATACAGGAAAATCTAAATAAACGTGTGATATAAGTTCAAAAGCACTTACACTAGAGGTGTCAAACTCAAGGCCCCGGGGCCAGATCTGGCCCGCGACATCATTTTATCAGGCCCGCAAACACCTGGAAATGATATGTGTCAATAAAGTACTTAATATTTTCTCACTAAATGTAATGGATTTTTTTTCATTTTGACAGAAAAAATATATGTACTGCTTGAAATTGTATACATTTCAAACGTATTATTGCAACAAATATTACAGTATATTATCATATTTTCCAAACATTTTTTTGTCTCAATAAAAATAAGTACTTAAATATCTGCTTGACTTATGATTTTACCGCAATCTACCCATCAAATTAATAAAAATTACAATACATTGTACGCTGTTCTTTACAGCATAATACTGTAATTTGAAAAAAAAAATACAGTGTTTTTGCATTAAAATTCTGTGGACTGAGCTGCCATAATTTCACTGCGTATTATTGTAAATGGAAAAATTATACATTTGTTTTTACGGTAGAAAAACTTGCAGCTAAGTTGCCAGACTAAAAAAGGAAGTTGTACGTTTTTTCCATAAACAATATAATGTTGTAAAAACCACTGTAAATTTAATAGTAAAATTCTGGCAACTAAGCTGCTGGTAGTGTTTCTATATTTACCGTAAAATGTAAGAAATAAAAAAAAAAAAAAACACTACTTTACATTTTGTAAATGCAGAGTTTTTACTGTAAAATCGACAGTCACGAAATTTTGTTCTTATCTGTGCTGTAAAGTTCAAATTTGAATGACAATAAAAAGGAAGTCTAAGTCTAAAACAATTTATATAATTAACAATGAAATCCAGAGGCATATTCATACATTATTCGCCGTTACAGGCGACCCTCTGATGGCCGCCATAACTGCGATGTGAAAATGAGTTTGACATCCCTGACTTACACGGTGTCACGAGAGAAACCACAGGATGTACTGGAATTTATCTCACGCGGCAATACAACACAAGATCTTAGACCAAAAATGAATGCTACTCTAGGGAGAAATAATAATCGCATACACAAATGTTTCCTAAAGTCAAAGAACACATAAACCATGTCAAGAGCAAGACTCTAAGGAGACCACTGTCAGGTTAAGGCGTATATAATGTTTGCAAAATCGACAATCTCTAGAAAAGGTTCACTGACATAAACGGAAGTACAGGAATAGTGTATCCCTCCTCCATAAATCCAAGCTCAGCGCAAAGTATAAACATGAAAAACATCGGAAAAAGTTGATCCCTAGATTTTAATGGCTGTACGCTACAGAAATTAACTCGGATATATTTTACATATAAATAGATAGATAGGTAGTACTTTATTGATTCCTTCAGGAGAGTTCCCTCAGGAAAATTTAAATTCCAGCAGGGAACTCTCCTGAAGGAATCAATAAAGTACTATCTATCTCAGTGTTTTCAACCTTATTTGAGCCAAAGCACATTTTTTGCGTTGAAAAAATCCGGAGGCACACCACCAACAGAAATCATTAAAAAACAAAACTCAGTTGACAGTAAAAAGTCGTTGTCGCAATTGTTGGATATGACTTTAAAGCATAACCAAGCATGCATCACTATAGCTCTTGTCTCAAAGTAGGGGTACTGTCACCACCTGTCACATCACGCCCTGACTTATTTTGGTTTTTTTGCTGTTTTCCTGTGTGTAGTGTTTTAGTTCTTGTCTTGCGCTCCTATTTTGGTGGCTTTTTCTCTTTTTTTGGTATTTTCCTGTAGCAGTTTCATGTCTTCCTTTGAGCGATATTTCCCGCATGTACTTTGTTTTAGCAATCAAGAATATTTCAGTTGTTTTTATCCTTATATGTGGGGACATTGTTGATTGTCATGTCATGTTCGGATGTACATTGTGGACGCTGTCTTTGCTCCACAGTAAGTCTTTGCTGTCGTCCAGCATTCTGTTTTTGTTTACTTTGTATCCAGTTCAGTTTTAGGTTTGTTTTGCATAGCCTTCCCTAAGCTTCAATGCCTTTTCTTAGGGGCACTCACCTTTATTTTTGGTTTAAGCATTAGACATCTTTTTACCTGCACACTGCCTCCCGCTGTTTCCGACATCTACAAAGCAATTAGCTACCTGCTGCCACCTACTGATATGGAAGAGTATTACATGGTTACTCTGCCGAGCTCTAGACCAGTGTTTTTCAACCTTTTTTGAGGCGAGCCACATTTTTTGTTATTGAAAAAATCCAAAGGCACACCACCAGCAGAAATCATTCAAATATGAAACTCGATATTGACAAAAAGTTGTCGGATATGACTTTAAACCATAACTAAGCATGCAACACTATAGCTCTTGTCTCAAAGTAGGTGTACTGTCACCACCTGTTACATCACCCCCTGACTTATTTTTCCTGTGTGTAGTGTTTTACTTCTTGTCTTGCACTCCTATTTTGGTGGCTTTTTCTCTTTGTTGGTATTTTCCTGTAGCAGTTTCATGTCTTCCTTTAAAGCACTATTCCCTGCATCTACTTTGTTTTAGCAGACAAGAATATTTCAGTTGTTTTTATCCTTCTTTGTGGGGACATTGTTGATTGTCATATCATGTTCGGATGTACTTTGTGGACGCTGTCTTTGCTCCACAGTAAGTCTTTGCTGTCGTCCAGCATTCTGTTTTTGTTTACTTTGTATCCAGTTCAGTTTTTGGTTTATTCTGCATAGCCTTCCCTAAGTTTCAATGCCTTTTCTTAGGAGTACTCACCTTTTGTTTATTTTTAATTTAAGCAATAGACACCTTTTTACCTGCACGCTGCCTTCCGCTGTTTCCGACATCTACAAAGCAATTAGCTACCGGCTGCCACCTACTGATATGGAAGAGTATTACGCGGTTACTCTGCCGAGCTCTAGACCAGTGTTTTTCAACATTTTTTGAGCCGAGGAACATTTTTTGTTATTGAAAAAATCCAAAGGCACACCACCAGCAGAAATTATTCAAATATGAAACTTGATAGACAATAAAAAGTCGTCGGATATGACTTTAAACCATAACTAAGCATGCAACACTATAGCTCTTGTCTCAAAGTAGGTGTACTGTCACCACCTGTTACATCACCCCCTGACTTATTTTTCCTGTGTGTAGTGTTTTACTTCTTGTCTTGCACTCCTATTTTGGTGGCTTTTTCTCTTTGTTGGTATTTTCCTGTAGCAGTTTCATGTCTTCCTTTAAAGCACTATTCCCTGCATCTACTTTGTTTTAGCAGACAAGAATATTTCAGTTGTTTTTATCCTTCTTTGTGGGGACATTGTTGATTGTCATATCATGTTCGGATGTACTTTGTGGACGCTGTCTTTGCTCCACAGTAAGTCTTTGCTGTCGTCCAGCATTCTGTTTTTCTTCACTTTGTCGCCAGTTCAGTTGTAGTTTCGTTCTGCATAGCCTTCCCTAAGCTTCAATGCCTTTTTTTAGGGGCACTCACCTTTTGTTTATTTTTCAGTTTAAGCATTAGATACCTTTTTACCTGCACACTGCCTCCCGCTGTCGTCTGCATATTGTGATCACAACAAAGCAATTAGCTACCTGCTGCCACCTACTGATATGGAAGAGTATTACGTGGTTACTCTGGCGAGCTCTAGACAGCACCGACACTCAACAACAACACATCATTTGCAGACTATAAGTACTGGTTTGCAAAAAAATATTTTTAACCTAAATAGGTGAAATTAGATAATCTCCCACGGCACACCAGACTGTATCTCACGGCACACTAGTGTGCCGCGGCACAGTGGTTGAAAAACACTGATCTATCTATCTAGCTATCTATTTATATGTAAAATAGCTGGTAATGCAAGTGAGTATAGTCACAGCCAAATATTTTGGTAGAGACTTAACTTCGGTGTTACTGTTATCATGCTCTTATTTCCTGGTGCTCTCATGTCAACATCGATGTACTGTAACACATCCTGTAGCCCATCAAGTGCAAGACACAAAGATCTTACTACTCACTTGGGTTGCCACATACTGTATTTAGACAATAATTGGTGTCTCTGCTATACTATACTGCTAAATAGGCTGTACACTGACAACTTTAAAGTACACACACACACACACACATATATGCACATATAAGAACCAATGGATGCATGGCTGAGTACAGAGGAGACATGTGGGTAAACACTATCACAGGAGCCATCTGCACCAGGGTGTCATCAGACCATGGCCACCAGGATCCTGACACTAAGTGCCCCCACAATCACAGCCGATAACCCCTGATGCAGATGGCTCTCTCTGAGGAACGCTGGGAAATAAAAATAATAAAACTTGTAGAATAGTAAGAACCATGAGTATAAAGGATACAATACAGTTAAAACATGATAATATAAAAAATAAGAAAAATAAATAAATGTACAATAAATATGTCATAAATAAAAATATATATATCCCGTGACTGCGTGGGTTCCCTCCGGGTACTCCGGCTTCCTCCCACCTCCAAAGACATGCACCTGGGGATAGGTTGATTGGCAACACTAAATTGGCCCTAGTGTGTGAATGTTGTCTGTCTATTTGTGTTGGCCCTGCGATGAGGTGGCGACTTGTCCAGGGTGTACGCCGCCTTCCGCCCAAATGCAGCTGAGATAGGCTCCATCACCCCCCACAACCCCAAACGGGACAAGCGGTAGAAAATGGATGGGATTGATATATATATATTGCATAACTAATAAGATAAAAAGTAAAGTACGAATGACTTCAATAAAATTAATAAATGTTAGGTAAAAGCCAAATCAAAAAGGTGGGTCTTAAGCCTGCTCCTAAAAACATGAACGTTCTCTGCAGCCCTGAGGTCCTCCGGCAAGCTGTTCCATAGACAGGGGCCATAATGCTGGAAAGATGCCATCACGTAACTTTGTGTCCTGACTTTTGGAAAAATTAGGAGACAATCCATCAAGCAGTGCGGTTCAAAATCGTACTAAAACATTTTGACAGATTTAAAGTTTTGGTGTTGTTTACTGGCGTCATATTGCAGTCTACACCAGTGTTTTTCAACCACTGTGCCGCGGGCACACTTGTGTGAAATACAATCTGGTGTGCCGTGGGAGATTATGTAATTTCAGCTACCGTATTTTTCGGATTACAAATCGCAGTTTTTTTCATAGTTTGGCCGGGGGTGCGACTTATACTCAGGAGCGACTTATGTGTGAAATTATGAACACATTAGCGTAAAATATCAAATAATATTATTTAGCTCATTCACGTAAGAGACTAGACGTATAAGATTTCATGGGATTTAGCGATTAGGAGTGACAGATTGTTTGGTAAACGTATAGCATGTTCTATATGTTATAGTTATTTGAATGACTTTTACCATAATATGTTACGTTAACATACCAGGCACGTTCTCAGTTGGTTATTTATGCCTCATATAACGTACACTTATTCAGCCTGTTGTTCACTATTCTTAATTTATTTTAAATTGCCTTAAAATGTCTATTCTTGGTGTTGGGTTTTATCAAATAAATTTCCCCAAAAAATGCGACTTATACTCCAGTGCGACTTATATATGTTTTTTTTTTCCTTCTTTATTATGCATTTTTGGCAGGTGCGACTTATACTCCGGTGTGACTTATACTCCGAAAAATACGGTAATTGGGTTAAAAATATTTTTTTGCAAACCAGTAAATATAATCCGCAAATGTGCCGTTGTTGAGTGTCTGCACTGTCTAGAGCTCGGCAGAGTAACCATGTAATACTCTTCCATATCAGTAGGTGGCAGCAGGTAGCTAATTGCTTTGTAGATGTTTGTCGTGATCACAATATGCAGACTGCAGCGTGAGGCAGTGTGCAGGTAAAAAGATGTCTAACGCTTAAACCAAAAATAAACAACAGGCGAGTGCAGCTAAGAAAAGGCATTGAAGCTTAGAGATGGCTATGCAAAACGAAACTTATACTGAACTGGCTGCAACTTAAACAAAAACAGAATGCTGGACGACAGCAAAGACTTACAGCGTGTGGAGCAGACGATGTCCACAAAGTACATCCGTACATGACATGTCAATCAACAATGTCCCCACAAAGAAGGATAGCGTCCGCACAACTTAAATAGTCTTGATTGCGAAAACAAAGCAGGTGCGGGGAATAGCGTTCAAGGAAGACATGAAACTGCTACAGGAAAACACCAACAAAACAGGAAAAGCCACCAAAAATAGGAGCCCAAGACAAGAACTAAGACACTACACACAGGAAAACACCAAAAAAACTAAAAATAAGTCACGGCGTGATGTGACAAATAATGACAGTACACCTACTTTGAGACAAGAGTTATAGTGATGCATGCTTGGTTATGGTTTGAATCGATATCCAACAATTGCGAGAACAACTTTTTATTGTCAATATCGGCTACAGAGTTTCATTTTTCAATGATTTCTGCTGGTGGTGTGCCTCGGGATTTTTTCAATGAAAAAAATGTGCCTTGGCTCAGAAAAGGTTGAAAAACACTGGTCTATGCGTATCTCTTATGTGTGACTACCACCTACTGGTCACACTTATTACACCATGTACTAAATAAAATTGCTTCAAGAGCGGTAAGCCCAACCAGATCTATTCCGTACATTAGGTGCACCGCGTTATAAGGCACACTGTCGATTTTTGAGAAAACGAAAGGGTTTTAAGTGCGCCTTATAGTCTCAAAAATACGTTTTGGTGTTGTTTACTGGCGTCATATTTGGTGTTTGCTGGCATCATATTGCAGTCTACACAGTATTTCTTATGTGTGACTACCATCTACTGGTCACACTTATCATTACACCATGTACTAAATAAAATTGCTTCGAGGTCGGTAAGCACAACCAGAATTATTCCGTACATTAGGTGCACCGGGTGCACTGTCGATTTTTGAGAAAACGAAAGGGTTTTAAGTGTGCCTTATCGTCTCAAAAATACGTTTTGGTGTTGTTTACTGGCGTCATATTGCAGTCTACACGTATCTCTTATGTGTGACTACCATCTACTGGACACACTTATCATTACACCATGTACTAAATAAAATTGCTTCGAGGTCGGTGAGCACAACCAGAATTATTCCGTACATTAGGTGCACCGGGTTATAAGGCGCACTGTCGATTTTTGAGAAAACGAAAGGGTTTTAAGTGCGCCTTATAATCCGAAAAATACAGTATACTGTAATAAAATGCTGCATATGCGGCCCCTAATAAATTGTGTTCAACAAAGCGCTGCGAGTACTTTACTTTCAAATCACAAAAGTCCAATCATGGGTTAATGTTCGAGTTCCCGTCTCGACCCACCACCTGCGCGGGCCCCCTCAGCCCGTTCCCATGGTAATCTCTCAAGGTGTTTAAAGCAATACGGAGCCATGCCGCCTTTGTGTGCCACCATACACACAGGCGGCCGCTTTCGCCCGCTACCACCAGATCCTTGGAGGGGGTCACGGCAGATCAAAGGTTCTGGTCACAGCCATTAGGCCCGGCGGTCCAGACCCGACATGAAAAGCTCGTATTTTGAAAAGGAGAAAAAAAAAACCCGACAGAACCCTCTTTGGTTTTAAAAAGCAAGCAAACTGTGAAATAATTGAAAAGGTGTGTCAATCAAGCACAGGCGCACAGCGGGAACTCCCAGATTCCCAGGCTCAGCTCTGGTCAAGCACTGAGCCATGGAGGGCCGCTCAAGGGGGCGACACAAGAAATTAAAGTGAAAAAAGAAAGGAAAAGAGCGGAAAGATGTGTATTTTTTTTTTATTCTTCCACACTATTGCAAATTTTCCTCTCAGGTGAGGACTTATCATCTACTCTTTTTGCACCACCCTCCTCCCCTCGTGGCATGGGTAGGACAAAAGGGAAAGAACCCCATGGGAGTTTCACTCGCTTTTTTTTTTTTTTCCCACTCCAAGGTCAGAAAAGGCTTGAATGATCTGACGATGGGCCGAAGTCCAAAAAAAAAAAAAATGGGGGATGGAAGGAAAAGAAAGAGTATTACAATTTTCAAACAGGACCCCCTTTTCTGTGGCCATAGAGGAGAAAATAAATGGCAAGTCCACAGTTGACTGGACATGTATAGTGCGGGATTTGCTTGTAATGGCAGCTTGAGCTTATTGACAGTGCCAGCCAAAACATGTCAAAGGTTAAGAGATCTCCCCAATTGCAAGTGGGAAGCCAAAAGCACCTTTTTTTTTTCCACCAGCTCAATGGGGCCATCAGTTGATACTTGCATAGCAGAACACGCTAGAGAAGGGCCCTTCAGTTCCCCCATGCAACTAAAGAGCAAACAGCTAATTGGACTCCAGTGTTTCTTCTTTTGATATCATTTAAAAGACTTGCATTATGTGCGCGCTTAGCTTGTGGACTGTTGGAAATAGAAATGGCATAAGCCGCTCAGCGCAAAGTCCAACCTGGAGGACACTTCTCTCTTACTTACCCCAATGAATAAGGCACTAAACATGTTTTTGGGGGGTTATAATTACCCCCGTAGTACACTTCGAAAAGAGGATTAATGGAATAATGGGAAGCGACAGGCCCAAAAGTAAACGTGCAGGAGTTTTTTTATGTCTGCATTAGTCAATTTTATTTGGACCAAGAAGATCTACTAGAGCAGGGGTCGGCAACCCGCGGCTCTCTTTAGCGCCGCCCTAGTGGCTCTCTGGAGCTTTTTCAGAAATGTATGAAAAATGGAAAAAGATGAGGGGAAAAAAATCTATTTTTTGTTTTAATATGGTTTCTGTAGGAGGACAAACATGACACAAACCTCCCTAATTGTTATAAAGCACAGTTTATATTAAACATGCTTCACTGATTCAAGTATTTGGCGAGCGCCATTTTGTCCTACTAATTTTGGCGGTCCTTGAACTCACCGTAGTTTGTTTACATGTTTAACTTTCTCCGACTTTCGAGGACGTGTTTTATGCCACTTCTTTTTCTGTCTCATTTTGTCCACCAAACTTTTAAGGTTGTGCATGAAAGGTGAGTTTTGTTGATGTTATTGACTTGTGTGGAGTGCTAATCAGACATATTTGGTCACTGCATGACTGCAAGCTAATCGATGCTAACACGCTATTTAGGCTAGCTATATGTACATATTGCATCATAATGCCTCATTTGTAGCTATATTTGAGGTCATTTAGTTTCCTTTAAGTCCTCTTAATTCAATTTATATCTCATGACACACTATCTGTATGTAATATGGCTTTTAATTTTTTGCGGCTCCAGACAGATTTTTTTTGTATTTTTGGTCTAATATGGCTCTTTCAACATTTTGGGTTGCCGACCCCTGTACTAGAGCTTTCTACATGATCCCAAAAAAAATCAGCTATAAAAAAAAAATTCAAGGAAGGACTAAGTGATACCTTCCATAAACACATTTTAGGGTGTACAATATATTAGGATTAGAATTTCAAAGGGGATGAAAACAATTCCAGAAATGTGGTCAATTTTGTCAGAAATGTTTAAAATAACGAATTTTAAAGCTGATTGACACATTAGAAGTGTGTTACTATTTTGTATTCATTTCTCGAATTAATAGTTAGCTTTTAATTACAATATGAATATAATTATTACTAAAACAACTAACATAATCAACAATTATAAAAAAAAATTATTATTGATACTACTGTATCATTCTTATGTAAAATGCTATACACGCTCCTATATTAAATTAATCACAAATGTGTTTCGTGTTTCACTATTCTAATGTTATATGATTATTTTAATCACATTTCATTTTTTCAAATATCAATATATGCAATACTTTTTGTTATATTTTTTTTAAACATATATGTAAACATTATTTTATTTTTGTCAATTATAGTATATTTATAGTAAATATATGACCAATAAAGATAGATCATTCAAATATGTTGTAATGTCATTTTAAAAATATTTTAATTAAAATTTCAAAATATGATTTTTGATGTCACAATTACCGCATTTTTCGGAGTATAGGTCGCACCGGAGTTTAAGTCGCACCTGCCGAAAATGCATAATAAAGAAGGAAAAAAACATATATAAGTCGCACTAGTGTATAAGTCGCATTTTTGGGGGAAATTTATTTGATAAAATCCAACACCAAGAATAGACATTTGAAAGGCAATTTAAAATAAATAAAGAATAGTGAACAACAGGCTGAATAAGTGTACGTTATATGAGGCATAAATAACCAACTGAGAACGTGCCTGGTATGTTAACGTAACATATTATGGTAAGAGTCATTCAAATAACTATAACATATAGAACATGCTATACGTTTACCAAACAATCTGTCACTCCTAATCGCTAAATCCCATGAAATCTTATACGTCTAGTCTCTTACGTGAATGAGCTAAATACAATTATTTGATATTTTACGGTAGTGTGTTAATAATTTCACACATAAGTCGCTCCTGAGTATAAGTCGCACCCCCGGCCAAACTATGAAAAAAACTGCGACTTATAGTCCGAAAAATACGGTAGTCCTATGTGTTGCTCTATTGGCTTTTGATGAATTAAACTGTAGGAGAGCAATCTGTATGTGACCAAGTAGTCAACATTCTACACAACTTTATAATAAAACGTGTGATGTAAATGTAACGGGAGTGGAAGAAGTGTCAAAAGATGACGCTAACTGTTTTAATGACATTCAGACTTTACTTCAATCAATAACGGAGCAGCATCTCCTCATCCGGAAACAACAACAAGGAAGAAATGTGCCCCGTGAAAAAACGTCTGACCGGAACTCTCCAATAACTAAAGTTCCTTGGGTGAATAATGTAAACTCACTACACCGGTATGTTTTACCGCTTTCATGGCGAGTTTACTGACAGATATAAGTAAGAACTTTACACTACTTTATATTAGAAATGGCAACAGCAGAGGATGAATGTCCCATAACAAGAAGATAGAGAAAAAGAAGAAGCTATCGACTACTTGGTCGGCACGGACTACAAAGGCAGAATTTTTTTGCGCAATTTTTTAGGATTTATGCAGATCCCAAATACAGATCAGCAGGTACCATAAGGTAAGAAAAGTTGCTTTTGCATAATATTGCGAAACAAAGCGCCAGATAATATGTCTTACCTTATACACACACCACAATAATACCTGTATGTTTAATGCGCCGACAATCCATCAAGTGGTGCGGCTTCATAGCTTACCAAAGTCGTACTAAAACATTTTGATAGATTTTTGACCACCGTGTCTAATGTTCAATATTTTCAATGGAACATATAAAATGTTGGTGTTGTTTACTTGAGTCATATTGCCATCATAGTGCAGTCTACGCATATCTCTTATGTTTGACTGCCATCTACTGGTCACACGTATCATTACACCATGTACCAAATAAAATTGCTTTGAGGTCGGTAAGCAAAACCCTAATTATTCCGTACATAAGGCGCACCAGGTTATAAGGCGCACTGTCGAGTTTTGAGAAGAAAAAAAAAGGATTTTAAGTGCGCCTTATAGTCCGGAAAATACAGTACTGTATTTTTCGTAGTAGCTATAGTATTGTGTAGACCACACCTGGGCAAATTAAGCTTTTCAATCTGGCCCGCCGAACATTCCCAAATAATTGTTTTAGATCTTTAAGATGTAAAGTGTAGCTGCCATTATGATGTGCAGTGATGTTATCAAATGACCGTAAGTCTTTCACTATACAAAGTATTTCAATGGTTGGAATCTGCGCTTTTGCATGATATACTAGTTACTATGGTAATGCAATTAGTTACTATGGCAATCAAATTATCTATTTTGGCAATATAAGTCACAGCAGCGCAGACAAGGCGTGGGGAGCGTTTCCACAGAGTGTTTCCAGAGTCTGAAATGCGGGTGTCAGGGACACACACGGAAGGAGATTTTTACAACAAAGTTGCAAAGCTTAGTGATATATCAGATTGTATCTGATTGTAGTTTTTATTTTATTTTATATTTTGCTGTGTTTGTTGCATTTTTTGTGTGTTTTGCTTGATTGTAAAATATGTCGATGTAGAGGGCGTGTGACATTCATATGTTGTCAATATTTAGTGTTTTATCGTTCATGGTTAATATTGTAAATTGGTGGGTTTATTTATTACCCTTCGTGTTCATATTTCGCTGTGTTTGTTGCATTTTTGTTGATTGCAAACTATTCCGATCGAGGTGGGGTGTGACGTTCATATGTTGTCAATATTTAGTGTTTTATCGTTCATGGTTAATATTGTAAATTGGTGGGTTTATTTATTACCCTTCGCGTTCATATTTCGCTGTGTTTGTTGCATTTTTGTTGATTGTAAACTATGCCGATCGAGAGGGGGTGTGACGTTCATATGTTGTCAATATTCAGTGTTTTATCGTTCATGGTTAATATTGTAAATTGGTGGGTTTGTTTATTACCCTTCGCGTTCATATTTCGCTGTGTTTGTTGCATTTTTGTTGATTGTAAACTATGTCGATCTAGAGGGGGTGTGGCATTCATATGTTGTCAATATTTAGTGTTTTATCGTTCATGGTTAATATTGTAAATTGGTGGGTTTATTTATTACCCTTCGCGTTCATATTTCGCTGTGTTTGTTGCATTTTTGTTGATTGTAAACTATGTCGATCGAGAGGGGGTGTGACGTTCATATGTTGTCAATATTCAGTGTTTTATCGTTCATGGTTAATATTGTAAATTGGTGGGTTTATTTATTACCCTTCGCGTTCATATTTCGCTGTATTTGTTGCATTTTTGTTGATTGTAAACTATTCCGATCGAGAGGGGGTGTGACGTTCATATGTTTTATTCAGTGTTTTATCGTTCATAGTTATCCCATATTCTTTATTTTCATGTACATTCTGGGTGTCTCATTCAGTAAAAAAAATTCCAAATTCCATTCCGTTTTTTAAGGCGGTCTGTCATAACGTTTTTAGCATTCAATCAGACATTATTGTGAGGTTTTGTATTAGTGTTCCTAAAAATAGATATACTGGCCCCCAGACAATTTTTTTGCTCTAAATGTGGCCCCCGAGTCAAAATAATTGCCCAGACCTGGTGTATATTCTCTGTAGACAAACCTGAAATTGAGTACATTTTACAGGTTATTTGCATTAAATCTATCAAATGGCCATATATTCTCAGTTTTTATTGCACCTGGAGGATGTCTGCATCCGAGCATTCAGGTGAAGCTCATTTTAAAAATAGCGTACCTGCAGAAAACAGTATTTGTTACTTTAACCTCCATTAGATGCCCTTTCAACGTTGAGTCCAAAGTGACCCCTTTTCCATGCGGCATGTGACAAACAAGCTTCCAACACTCCTACTGTGTCTGGAAGTCAAAGCAGCAACTAATGGCCACCACTGCTGGCACCACTTTCAGGCACCAGCGGTTTTCATTGGCCTGGACTAATCCCCCATAAATCCTTGCAGTGCTCCGACGGCCAGCCGGGGTCTGGGCTAATTGCTTACGAGTCGCTTTGCACGCTCCAGGTGCCACCGCAGCACACCCGGTGTTTGTAAACACAGCTCGTAAAAAGGAGTGCTACCATCAAAGTATGCCTGTGAGGATCAGAGGTAATGGGGAAATGATGGGGGTGCAGCTGGTGGACATGAGGGGCATTCCCCTGGTCTCCTGCAGCTGGAGAGAACTGAGACCAAAGACACTCAACATGAGTTTGTGTTTGTTTACCTTGTCTTGTCTTTTCTTTTCGCTCTTTGTACTGCTTGGTGTCTTCTCCATGATCTCACCTGGCAGGCATGACAGGGCCGAAAACATTTCAGGATGGTTCAACGTTGGCCGTGATGGCAGAAGCAGATGCTCGCGGCGGTGGAAGTGCACGACTCACATGGCCTCTTAGCATCAGCACTCGTACAGCCAGCTTTATGGACAAAGACAATACAACTTGTTTTTGTCATACCATTACACTATGACTTGTTTCATACTATGACAAATATTCCTATTACTACATTATTTTCGTAACATTACGACTTTAACCTCCAAACATTACAACTTTTTCTCATCATATTACGACTTTTTCATATAATATTGATTGACTTTTTTAAAAATATGACGAGTCAGTTTTTTTTTTTTATATTATGACAGTTGTTATATCAAGATTGTTTTCTTAATATTAGCATCAGCACACTCAATAACTCTTACAACTTTTTTCTTGTAATATTACCAACTTATTACCAAATGTTGTTCCTATCGTTAAGAAAACCTATAACTACATTATTTTTGTGACATCAGGACTTTATCCCCCAAATTACAACGTTTTTCCTGTCACATTACAACTTCTGCTTGCAATTTTGACTTTTTAATTGAAATATAACGAGTCTCATCCTATAACACCTTTTTCCTGTAATATTGATTGACTTTTTAAAAAAGATATGACGAATTGCTGTTATATCAAGATTGTTTAAAAAAAAATAGCATCAGCACATTCAATAAATCTTACAACTTTTTTCTTGTAATATTACCAAATTATTACCAAATGTTATCCTCAAAACATGGTAACTTTTAGAAAAATAATAATAATTCTGTTCTTGCTGCATTACGATTATTGTTGTTGTGCTATGACTTTTTTCGTACTATTACAAATATTCCTAATACTACAGTATTTTCGTAACATTACGACTTTAACATCCAAACATTACAACTTTTTCGCATCATATTACGACTTTTTCCTGTACTATTGATTGACTTAAAAAAAAAAAATGACGAGTCAGTTTTTGAAATATTACGACGATTGTTGTTATATCAAGATTGTTTTCATAATATTAGCCTCAGCACACTCGTACAGCGAGCTATCATACACCTTTATTGACAAAAACAATAGAACTTGTTTTTGTCAATACCATTACACTATGACTTTTTTCATACTGTTACAAATATTCCTATTACTACATTATTTTCGTAACATTGCGACTTTAACCTCCAAACATTACAACGTTTTCTTATCATATTACGACTTTTTCCCTGTAATATTGATTGACTTTTTTTAAAAATATGAAAAATTGCTGTTATATAAAGATTGCTTTCATATTAGCATCAGCACACTCAATAAATCTTACAACTTTTTTCTTGTAATATTACCAAATTATTATCAAACGTTATCCTCAAAACATTGTAACTTTTAGAAAAATTATAATAATTCTGTTCTTGCTGCATTACGATTATTGTTGTTGTACTATGACTTTTTTATACTATTAAAAATATTCCTATTACGACATTATTTTCGTAACATTACGACTTTAACCTCCAAACATTACAACTTTTTCTCATCATATTATGACTTTTTCCTGTAATATTGACTGACTTTTTAAAAAAAAAGTATGACGAGTCAGTTACGAGAATTGTTCAGCACACTCAATAACTCTTACATTGTTCTTGTAATATTACCAAATTATTACCAAATGTTATCCTCAAAACAATGTAACTTTTAGAAAAATAATAATTCTGTTCTTGCTGCAATACGATTATTGTTGTTGTACTATAACTTTTTTCGTACTATTACAAATATTCCTATTACTACATTATTTTCGTAACATTCAACCTCCAAACATTACAACTTTTTCTCATCATACTATGACTTTTCCCTGTAATATGGATTTGACTTTTCTTTTTTTTTTTAAATGACGAGTCACTTCTTGAAATATTATAACAATTGTCGTTATATCAAGATTGTTTTCATAATATTAGCATCAGCACACTCAATAACGTTTTTCTTGTTATATTACCAAATTATTACCAAATGTTATCCTCAAAACATGGTAACTTTAAAAAAATAACAATAATAATTCTGTTCTTGCTGCATTACGATTATTGTTTAGTACTACGACTTTTTTCATACTTTTACAAATATTCATATTACTACATTATTTTCGTAACATTACAACTTTTTGTCATCGTATTATGAATTGTTCCTGGAATATTGATTAACTTTTTAAAAAAATATGACAGGTCAGTTTTTGAAATATTACGACAATTGTTGTTACATCAAGATTGTTTTCATAATATTAGCATCAGCTATCGTACAACTTTATTGACAAAAACAATACAACTTGTTTTTGTCATACCATTACAACTACTGTTGATATACTATGACTTGTTTCATACTATTACAAATATTCATATTACTACATTATTTTTCTAACATTACGAATTCAACCTCCAAACATTAAAACTTTTTCTCATCATATTATGGGTTTTTTCTGTAATATTTATTGAATTTTGACGACGAGGCACTTATTGAAATGTTACGACAATTGTTGTTTTCATAATATTAGCATCAGCACACTCAATAACTCTTACAACTTTTTTCTTGTAATATTACCAACTTATTACCAAACGTTATCCTTAAAATATTATAACTGAATAACTAAAATAATAATAATTCTGTTCTTGCAGAAATTACGATTATTTATGTTGTGCTATGACTTTTTTCGTACTATTAAAAATATTCCTATTACTACATTATTTTTGTAACATTACGACTTCAACCTCCAAACATTTCAACTTTTTCCTCATCATATTACGACTTTTTCCTGTAATATTGATTGACTTTTGAAAAAAATGACGAGTCAGTTCTTGAAATAATACGACAATTGTTGTTATATCAAGATTGTTTTCATAATATTAGTATCAGCACACTCAATTACTTTTTTCTTGTAATATTACCAACTTATTACCAAACGTCATCCTCAAAACATTGTAACCTTTAGAAAAATAATAATAATTCTGTTCTTGCTGCATTGCGGTTATTGTTGTTGTACTATGACTTTTTTCATAATATTACAAATATTTCTATTAATACATTATTTTCGTAACAGTACGACTTTAACCTCCAAACATTACAACTTTTTCTCATCATATTACCACTTTTTCCTGTAATATTGACTTTTTAAAAAAATATGACGAGTCAGTTCTTTAAATATTACGACAATTGTTGTTTTCATAATATTAGCATCAGCACACTCAATAACTCTTACAACTTTTTTCTTGTAATATTGCCAACTTATTACCAAACGTTATCTTCAAAATATTATAACTTAATAACTAAAATAATAATAATTCTGTTCTTGCTGAATTACGATTAGTGATGTTGTGCTATGACTTTTTTGTACTATTACAAATATTCCTATTACTACATTATTTTCGTAACATTACGATTTTAACCTCCAAACATTACAACTTTTTCCTCATCATATTACGACTTTTTCCTGTAATATTGATTGACTTTTGAAAAAAAATGACGAGTCAGTTCTTGAAATATTACAACAATTGTTGTTATATCAAGATTGTTTTCATAATATTAGCATCAGCACACTCAATTACTTTTTTCTTGTAATATTACCAACTTATTGCCAAACGTTATCCTCAAAGCATTGTAACTTTTAGAAAAATAATAATAATTCTGTTCTTGCTGCATTGCGGTTATTGTTGTTGTACTATGACTTTTTTCATACTAATACAAATATTCATATTACTACATTATTTTCGCAACATTCCGATTTTAACTTCCAAATATTACAACTTTTTCTCACTATATTACGACTTTTTCCTGTAATATTGTTTGACTTTTTAAAAATATGACAAGTCAGTTTTTTTTTATGTGACAGTTGTTGTTATATCAAGATTGTTTTCATAATATTAGCATCAGCACACTCAATAACTCTTACAACTTTTTATTGTAATATTACCAACATATTAACGTTATCCTCAAAACATCATAACTTGTAAAAAAAATAGTAATAATTCTGTTCTTACTGCATTACGATTATTATTGTTGTACTATGACTTTTTTCATACTATTACAAATATTTCTATTAATACATTATTTTCGTAACATTACGACTTTAACCTCCAAACATTACAAGTTTTTCTCATCATATTATGACTTTTTCCTGTAATATTGATTGACTTTTTAAAAAGATATGACGAGTCAGTTCTTGAAATATTACAACAATTGTTGTTTTCATAATATTAGCATCAGCACACTCAATAACTCTTACAACTTTTTTCTTGTAGTATTACCAACTTATTACCAAATGTTATCCTCAAAACATTGTAACTTTTAGAAAAATAATAATAATTCTGTTCTTGCTGCATTGCGGTTATTGTTGTTGTACTATGACTTTTTTCATACTAATACAAATATTCCCATTACTACATTATTTTCGCAACATTACGATTTTAACTTCCAAATATTACAACTTTTTCTCACTATATTACGACTTTTTCCTGTAATATTGTTTGACTTTTTAAAAATAAGACGACTCAGTTCTTGAAATATTACGACAATTAATTATAATTATATTAAGATTTTTTTCATAATATTAGCATCAGCACGCTCAATAACTCTTACAACTTTTTTCTTGTAATATTACCAACTTATTACCAAACGTTATCCTCAAAATATTATAACTTAATAACTAAAATAACAATAATTCTGTTCTTGCTGAATTACGATTATTGTTGTTGTGCTATGACTTTTTTCGTACTATTACAAATAGTCCTATTACTACACTATTTTCGTAACGTTACGACTTTAACCTCCAAACATTAGAACTTTTTCCTCATCATATTACGACTTTTTCCTGTAATATTGATTGACTTTTGAAAAAAAATTACGAGTCAGTTCTTGAAATATTACAACAATTGTTGTTATATCAAGATTGTTTTCATAATATTAGTATCAGCACACTCAATTACTTTTTTCTTGTAATATTACCAACTTATTGCCAAACGTTATCCTCAAAACATTGTAACTTTTAGAAAAATAATAATTCTGTTCTTGCTGCATTGCGGTTATTGTTGTTGTACTATGACTTTTTTCATACTAATACAAATATTCCCATTACTACATTATTTTCGCAACATTACGATTTTAACTTCCAAATATTACAACTTTTTCTCACTATATTACGACTTTTTCCTGTAATATTGTTTGACTTTTTAAAAATAAGACGACTCAGTTCTTGAAATATTACGACAATTAATTATAATTATATTAAGATTTTTTTCATAATATTAGCATCAGCACGCTCAATAACTCTTACAACTTTTTTCTTGTAATATTACCAACTTATTACCAAATGTTATCCTCAAAACATTGTAACTTTTAGAAAAATAATAATAATTCTGTTCTTGCTGCTTTGCGGTTATTGTTGTTGTACTATGACTTTTTTCATACTAATACAAATATTCCCATTACTACATTATTTTCGCAACATTACGATTTTAACTTCCAAATATTACAACTTTTTCTCACTATATTACGACTTTTTCCTGTAATATTGTTTGACTTTTTAAAAATAAGACGACTCAGTTCTTGAAATATTACGACAATTAATTATAATTATATTAAGATTTTTTTCATAATATTAGCATCAGCACGCTCAATAACTCTTACAACTTTTTTCTTGTAATATTACCAACTTATTACCAAACGTTATCCTCAAAATATTATAACTTAATAACTAAAATAACAATAATTCTGTTCTTGCTGAATTACGATTATTGTTGTTGTGCTATGACTTTTTTCGTACTATTACAAATAGTCCTATTACTACACTATTTTCGTAACGTTACGACTTTAACCTCCAAACATTAGAACTTTTTCCTCATCATATTACGACTTTTTCCTGTAATATTGATTGACTTTTGAAAAAAAATTACGAGTCAGTTCTTGAAATATTACAACAATTGTTGTTATATCAAGATTGTTTTCATAATATTAGTATCAGCACACTCAATTACTTTTTTCTTGTAATATTACCAACTTATTGCCAAACGTTATCCTCAAAACATTGTAACTTTTAGAAAAATAATAATTCTGTTCTTGCTGCATTGCGGTTATTGTTGTTGTACTATGACTTTTTTCATACTAATACAAATATTCCCATTACTACATTATTTTCGCAACATTACGATTTTAACTTCCAAATATTACAACTTTTTCTCACTATATTACGACTTTTTCCTGTAATATTGTTTGACTTTTTAAAAATAAGACGACTCAGTTCTTGAAATATTACGACAATTAATTATAATTATATTAAGATTTTTTTCATAATATTAGCATCAGCACGCTCAATAACTCTTACAACTTTTTTCTTGTAATATTACCAACTTATTACCAAACGTTATCCTCAAAATATTATAACTTAATAACTAAAATAACAATAATTCTGTTCTTGCTGAATTACGATTATTGTTGTTGTGCTATGACTTTTTTCGTACTATTACAAATAGTCCTATTACTACACTATTTTCGTAACGTTACGACTTTAACCTCCAAACATTAGAACTTTTTCCTCATCATATTACGACTTTTTCCTGTAATATTGATTGACTTTTGAAAAAAAATTACGAGTCAGTTCTTGAAATATTACAACAATTGTTGTTATATCAAGATTGTTTTCATAATATTAGTATCAGCACACTCAATTACTTTTTTCTTGTAATATTACCAACTTATTGCCAAACGTTATCCTCAAAACATTGTAACTTTTAGAAAAATAATAATTCTGTTCTTGCTGCATTGCGGTTATTGTTGTTGTACTATGACTTTTTTCATACTAATACAAATATTCCCATTACTACATTATTTTCGCAACATTACGATTTTAACTTCCAAATATTACAACTTTTTCTCACTATATTACGACTTTTTCCTGTAATATTGTTTGACTTTTTAAAAATAAGACGACTCAGTTCTTGAAATATTACGACAATTGTTGTTATATTAAGATTGTTTTCATAATATTAGCATCAGCACACTCAATAACTCATACCATTTTTTTCTTGTAATATTACCAACTTATTGCCAAACGTTATCCTCAAAATATTATAACTTAATAACAAAAATAATAATAATTCTGTTCTTGCTGAATTACGATTATTGTTGTTACGCTATGAATTTTTTCGTACTATTACAAATATTCCTATTTTTACATTATTTTCGTAACATTACGACTTTAACATCCAAACATTAGAACTTTTTCTCATCCTATTACGACTTTTTTTCTGTAATATTGATTAACTTTTTAAAAAATATGACAGGTCAGTTTTTGAAATATTATGACAATTGTTGTTATATCAAGATTGTTTTCATAATATTAGCATCAGCACACTCGTACAGCGAGCTATCGTACACCTTTATTGACAAAAACAATAGAACTTGTTTTTGTCATACCATTACACAATGACTTTTTTCATATTACAAATATTCCTATTACTACATTATTTTCGTAACATTGCGACTTTAACCTCCAAACATTACAACGTTTTCTTATCATATTACGACTTTTTCCTGTAATATTGATTGACTTTTTTAAAAAATATGAAAAATTGCTGTTATATAAAGATTGCTTTCATAATATTAGCATCAGCACACTCAATAAATCTTACTACTTTTTTCTTGTAATATTACCAAATTATTATCAAACGTTATCCCCAAAACATTGTAACTTTTAGAAAAATTATAATAATTCTGTTCTTGCTGCATTACGATTATTGTTGTTGTACTATGACTTTTTTATACTATTAAAAATATTCCTATTACTACATTATTTTCGTAACATTACGACTTTAACCTCCAAACATTACGTTTTCTCATCATATTAACACTTTTTCCTGTAATATTGATTGACTTTTTAAAAAAATATGACGAGTCAGTTCTTGAAATATTACAAAAACAATACAACTTGTTTTTGTCATACCATTACAACTACTGTTGATATACTATAACTTGTTTCATACTATTACAAATATTCATTTTACTACATTATTTTTCTAACATTACGACTTTAACCTCCAAACATTAAAACTTTTTCTCATCATATTACGGGTTGTTCCTGTAATATTCATTGAATTTTTTTAAAATATGACGAGGCACGTATTGAAATGTTACGACAATTGTTGTTTTCATAATATTAGCATCAGCACACTCAATAACTCTTACAATTTTTTTCTTGTAATATTACCAACTTATTGCCAAACGTTATCCTCAAAATATTATAACTTAATAACTAATATAATAATAATTCTGTTCTTGCTGATTTACGATTATTGTTGTTGTGCTATGACTTTTTTCGTACTATTACAAATAGTCCTATTCCTACATTATTTTCGTAACATTACGACTCTAACCTCCAAACATTACAACTTTTTCCTCATCATATTACGACTTTTTCCTGTAATATTGTTTGACTTTTTAAAAATATGACTAGTCAGTTTTTTTAAACTTTTATGACAGTTGTTGTTATATCAAGATTGTTTTCATAATATTAGCATCAGCACACTCAATAACTCTTACAACTTTTTTATTGTAATATTACCAACTTATTATCAAACGTTATCCTCAAAACATCATAACTTTAACAATAACAATAATTACGATTATTATTGTTGTACTATTACAAATATTTCTATTAATACATTATTTTCGTAACATTATGACTTTAACCTCCAAACATTACAAGTTTTTCTCATCATATTACGACTTTTTCCTGTAACATTGACTTTTTAAAAAAATATGACGAGTCAGTTCTTGAAATATTACGACAATTGTTGTTTTCATAATATTAGCATCAGCACACTCAATAACTCTTACAATTTTTTTCTTGTAATATTACCAACTTATTGCCAAACGTTATCCTCAAAATATTATAACTTAAAAACTAAAATAATAATAATTCTGTTCTTGCTGAATTACGATTATTGTTGTTGTGCTATGACTTTTTTCGTACTATTACAAATAGTCCTATTTCTACATTATTTTCATAACATTACGACTTCAACCTCCAAACATTACAACTTTTTCCTCATCATATTACGACTTTTTCCTGTAATATTGATTGACTTTTTTTTAAAATATGGCTAGTAAGTTCTTGAAATATTATGAAAATTGCTGTTTTATCAAGATTGTTTTCATAATATTAGTATCAGCACACTCAATTACTTTTTTCTTGTAATATTACCAACTTATTGCCAAACGTTATCCTCAAAACATTGTAACTTTTAGAAAAATAATAATAATTCTGTTCTTGCTTCATTGCAGTTATTGTTGTTGTACTATGACTTTTTTCATACTAATACAAATATTCATATTACTACATTACTTTCGCAACATTCCGAATTTAACTTCCAAATATTACAACTTTTTCTCACTATATTACAACTTTTTCCCGTAATATTGTTTGACTTTTTAAAAATATGACGACTCAGTTCTTGAAATATTTCGACAATTGTTGTTATATTAAGATTGTTTTCGTAATATTAGCATCAGCACACTCAATAACTCATACAATTTTTTTCTTGTAATATTACCAACTTATTGCCAAACGGTATCCTCAAAATATTATAACTTAATAACTAAAATAATAATAATTTTGTTCTTGCTGAATTACGATTATTGTTGTTGTGCTATGACTTTTTTCGTACTATTACAAATAGTCCTATTTCCACATTATTTTCGTAACATTACAACTTTAACCTCCAAACATTACAACTTTTTCACATCATATTACGACTTTTTCCTGTAATATTGATTGACTTTTGAAAGAAAATGGCGAGTCAGTTCTTGAAATATTACAACAATTGTTGTTATATTAAGATTGTTTTCATAATATTAGCATCAGCACACTCAATAACCTTTTTCTTGTAATATTACCAAATTATTACCAAATGTTATCCTCAAAACATGGTAACTTTTAGAAAAATAATAATAATTCTGTTCTTGCTGCATTACGATTATTGTTGTTGTACTATGAATTTTTTCATACTATTACAAATATTCCTATCATTAAGAAAACCTATAACTACATTATTTCTGTGACATCAGGACTTTATCCCCCAAATTACGACTTTTTTCCTGTCACATTACAACTTTTGCTTGCAATATTGACACACTCAATAACTCTTACAACTTTTTTCTTGTAATGTTACCAACTTATTACCAAACATTATCCTCAAAACATTGCAACTTTTAGAAAAATAATAATAATTCTGTTCTTGCTGCATTACGATTATTGTCATTGTACTATTACAAAAATATTCCTATTACTCCATTATTTTCGTAACATTACGACTTTAACCTCCAAACATTACAACTTTTTCTCATCATATTACGACTTTTTCCTGTAATATTGATTGACTTTTAAAAAAATATGACGACTCAGTTCTTGAAATATTATGACTCTTGCTGTTATATCAAGATTGTTTTCTTAATATTAGCATCAGCACACTCAATAACTCTTACAACTTTTTTATTGTAATATTACCAACTTATTACCAAATGTTATCCTCAAAACACTGTAACTTTTAGAAAAATAATAATAATAATAATAATAATAATAATTAATAAAATAAAATAAGATAAATAAATTAAAAACATTTTCTTGAATAAAAAAGAAAGTAAAACAATATAAAAACAGTTACATAGAAACTAGTAATTAATGAAAATGAGTCAAATTAACTGTTAAAGGTTAGTACTATGAGTGGACCAGCAGCACGCACAATCATGTGTGCTTACGGACTGTATCCTTTGCAGACTGTATTGATATATATTGATATATAATGTAGGAACCAGAATATTAATAACAGAAAGAAACAACCCTTTTGTGTGAATGAGTGTAAATGGGGTAGGAAGGATTTTTGGGTTGGTGCACTAATTGTAAGTGTATCTTGTGTTTTTTATGTTGATTTAATAAAAAAAAATTAAAAAAACAAACAAACAAAAAAAAAAACGATACCGATAATTAAAAAAACGATACCGATAATTTCCGATATTACATTTTAACGCATTTATCGGCCGATATTATCGGACATCTCTACTTTCAATATCTACCACGTCTATCTGTATTTGTGCTTGACTTTCCCTTCAACTGTTGCCGAATAGCATTATTTTAATTTGCCTGAGATTTAAAGATAGTCTGTTTTTCTCAAACCATCTTTTTAATTTGTTAATTTCTTCTGTAGCATTAATTTTTTCTTGTCATATTGATTATTACTTTTTTAATTGAAATATAACGAGTCTGTTCTTGAAAGATTACAACAATTGTTGTTACATGAAAATTGTTTTCATAATATCAGCATCAGCGAGCGATCTTACAACTTTTTTCTTTAAATACTACCAATTAATTTTCATTACTTTATCCTCGGAACACTATTTTTTAAATACAAAATTTCTGTTCTTGTAACATTGCGATGATTGCTGTTCGACCATGACTTTTTTTTTGTACTATTATGAATATTTCTAACATTTAAAAAATACTTTTTTACATTATTTTTTTAACATTCCGACTTAATCCTCCAAACATGACAATTTTCTTCTCATCATATTGCGACTTTTTCTTGTAATATTGATTGACTTTTTTTTTTTTGTCAGTTCTTGAAAAATTACAATTGTTGTATGAAGATTTTTTTCAGAATATTATTTGAGAATATTCAAAATATCACTACAGCTACATCGCGCTTCAACTATTGCACAAAATCCTATTAGAATTGGAGCCATGTTTACTTCTGTAAACACCACATGTTGGTCAGATTGTGTTCACATTAGACATCACTATTTTTTTTGTACGGTGGACGACTTCATTAAAAGATGGGATTTGACAAAAAACAGTCTGAATCGGACATCTTTCCCTGAAGAATGAACGTAGCCTGAGCCTCCTCACTCAGCTTTGCACTGATATATGCATTGATCGAAACACTGACCGTGGACTATGAGAACCCACGTCGCTTTTCAGGTAACCATCCGCGGTTAAAGTAAAGGAGTGTGGTCAAAGTAGATCGTGCAATTAATCTGCGTTCTTAACGAGTAATGACTTATATGGTGACGCAGGAGACATACATTTCCTGTTTATATTCTTCTCCTCACAAAAAGTGTCACAATGCTAATCCGTGCCAAACGGAAATTGAAACCTTCTCAGGGTTTTCAATCAATCTGGACAGGACTGTTCAATTTGATTTAGATTATTTGCCTCTCTTGGAAGCAGACTTCATCAATTCATGCTCATAGACCTAGACTGATCAAACTAGATTTGACCAATGGCCCATAAAGTATCATCATTGGGTATCAGGCCTGTTTGCAGGCATCGATGATCAGGGCTCTCCAGTCTTCTGTCCCTTCTATGTATGAGTTCTATATTATTGATATTTCCGATAACATTTCTCAGGCTGTTGATATATGTTGTTCGTTGTCAACCTGGAGCTTTCTTTCCTACTAGTTTTCCTGTTAACATCAACTTTTCTAAGCTATCTTTTTTAATGATATGTCCGAGGAATTTCAGCTGCCTATTTCGAATCACTGCAACTAGAGATCTTCTTGTTTTTGCTTTTGCCAATACCTCTTCATTACTTTTCTTTTCATTCTATGATATGCCGAGTGTTTTTGTGAAAAAACACATTTCAGTTGCTTCTAATTTTCTCAGTTGTTGATTGTTTAAAGTCCAGCATTCACAGCCGTAAAGCAGGACAGACCACACATACGTTGTGAGGACTCTGAGTTTGGTGTCGAATTAGATGTTTCTATTTTTAAATATAAGACTCATTTTGTTGAATCTGTCTTATCAAATAAAATCAAACTTTATTTATAAAGCGCTTTTCATACATAAAAGAAATGCAACGCAAAGGGCTTTACAAAGTTAAAAACAATACCCCGGTGACCCATATCCCCCATTTTCAGATACGTACGCACAAATACAGATACCAAACACAAACACACACACACACACATATGCAACTATATGGACCAATGATTGCATGGCTGAGTACAGAGGAGACATGTGGGTAAACACTATCACATGAGCCATCTTCACCAGGAGGTCATCAGACCATGGCCACCAGGACGCTGACACAAAGCGCCCCCACAAGCACGGCCGATAACCCCTGAGGCAAATGGCTCATCTGAGGAACATTGGAAAATAAAAATAATACAACTAAAATAGTAAGAACCATGTGTAGAGATAAAGAATAAAATACAAGTAAGACATATGAAATATAATATATAATATACATATGAAAAAAGACCTCGATGAAGAACACAAACCAAGGACCCAGATTTCCCTCGCCCGGACGCGGGTCACCGGGGCCCCCCTCTGGAGCCAGGCCCGGAGGTGGGGCACGATGGCGAGCGCCTGGTGGCCGGGCCTGTCCCCATGGGGCCCGGCCGGGCACAGCCCGAAGAGGCAACGTGGGTCCCCCCTCCAATGGGCTCACCACCCATAGCAGGGGCCATAGAGGTCGGGTGCAGTGTGAGCTGGGCGGCAGCCGACGGCAGGGCACTTGGCGGTCCGATCCTCGGCTACATAAGCTGGCTCTTGGGACGTGGAACGTCACTTCGCTGGGGGGGAAGGAGCCTGAGCTAGTGCGTGAGGTGGAGAAGTTCCGGCTAGATATAGTCGGACTCACTTCGACGCACAGCAAGGGCTCTGGAACCACTTCTCTTGAGAGGGGCTGGACTCTCTGCCACTCTGGCGTTGCCGGCAGTGAGAGGCGACGGGCTGGGGTGGCAATTCTTGTTGCCCCTCGGCTCAAAGCCTGCACGTTGGAGTTCAACCCGGTGGACGAGAGGGTAGCTTCCCTCCGCCTTCGGGTGGGGGGACGGGTCCTGACTGTTGTTTGCGTTTACGCGCCAAACAGCAGCTCAGAGTACCCACTCTTTTTGGATTCACTCGAGGGAGTACTGGAGAGTGCTCCCCCGGGTGATTCCCTCGTTCTACTGGGGGACTTCAACGCTCATGTTGGCAGCGACAGTGAAACCTGGAGAGGTGTGATTGGGAAGAATGGCCGCCCGGATCTGAACCCGAGTGGTGTTCTGTTATTGGACTTTTGTGCTCGTCACAGATTGTCGATAACAAACACCATGTTCAAACATAAGGGTGTCCATATGTGCACTTGGCACCAGGACACCCTAGGCCGCAGTTCCATGATCGACTTTGTAGTTGTGTCATCGGATTTGCGGCCTCATGTTTTGGACACTCGGGTGAAGAGAGGGGCGGAGCTTTCTACCGATCACCACCTGGTGGTGAGTTGGCTGCGATGGTGGGGGAGGATGCCGGACAGACCTGGCAGGCCCAAACGCATTGTGAGGGTTTGCTGGGAACGCCTGGCAGAGTCTCCTGTCAGAGACAGTTTCAATTCCCACCTCCGGAAGAACTTTGAACATGTCACGAGGGAGGTGCTGGACATTGAGTCCGAGTGGACAATGTTCCGTACCTCTATTGTCGAGGCGGCCGATTGGAGCTGTGGCCGCAAGGTAGTTGGTGCCTGTCGTGGCAGTAATCCTAGAACCCGTTGGTGGACGCCGGCGGTGAGGGATGCCGTCAGGCTGAAGAAGGAGTCCTATCGGGTTCTTTTGGCTCATGGGACTCCTGAGGCAGCAGACGGGTACCGACAGGCCAAGCGGTGTGCGGCTTCAGCGGTCGCGGAGGCAAAAACCCGGACATGGGAGGAGTTCGGGGAGGCCATGGAAAAAGACTTCCGGACGGCTTCGAAGCAATTCTGGACCACCATCCGCCGCCTCAGGAAGGGGAAGCAGTGCAGTGTCAACACCGTGTATGGTGGGGATGGTGCTCTGCTGACCTCGACTGCGGATGTTGTGGATCGGTGGAGGGAATACTTCGAAGACCTCCTCAATCCTACCAGCACGTCTTCCTATAAGGAAGCAGGGCCTGGGGAATCTGTGGTGGGCTCTCCTATTTCTGGGGCTGAGGTTGCCGAGGTAGTTAAAAAGCTCCTCGGTGGCAAGGCCCCGGGGGTGGATGAGATCCGCCCGGAGTTCCTTAAGGCTCTGGATGTTGTGGGGCTGTCTTGGTTGACAAGACTCTGCAACATCGCGTGGACATCGGGGGCGGTACCTCTGGATTGGCAGACCGGGGTGGTGGTTCCTCTCTTTAAGAAGGGGAACCGGAGGGTGTGTTCCAACTATCGTGGGATCACACTCCTCAGCCTTCCCGGTAAGGTCTATTCAGGTGTACTGGAGAGGAGGCTACGCCGGATAGTCGAACCTCGGATTCAGGAGGAACAGTGTGGTTTTCGTCCTGGTCGTGGAACTGTGGACCAGCTCTATACTCTCGGCAGGGTCCTTGAGGGTGCATGGGAGTTTGCCCAACCAGTCTACATGTGCTTTGTGGACTTGGAGAAGGCATTCGACCGTGTACCCCGGGAAGTCCTGTGGGGAGTGCTCAGAGAGTATGGGGTAACGGACTGTCTTATTGTGGCAGTTCGCTCCCTGTATAATCAGTGTCAGAGCTTGGTCCGCATTGCCGGCAGTAAGTCGGACACGCTTCCAGTGAGGGTTGGACTCCGCCAAGGCTGCCCTTTGTCACCGATTCTGTTCATAACCTTTATGGACAGAATTTCTAGGCGCAGTCAGGGCGTTGAGGGGATCTGGTTTGGTGGCTGCAGGATTAGGTCACTGCTATTTGCAGATGATGTGGTCCTGATGGCTTCCTCCGGCCAAGATCTTCAGCTCTCACTGGATCGGTTCGCAGCCGAGTGTGAAGCGACTGGGATGGGAATCAGCACCTCCAAGTCCGAGTCCATGGTTCTCTCCCGGAAAAGGGTGGAGTGCCATCTCCGGGTTGGGGAGGAGATCTTGCCCCAAGTGGAGGAGTTCAAGTACCTCGGAGTCTTGTTCACGAGTGGGGGAAGAGTGGATCGTGAGATCGACAGGCGGATCGGTGCGGCGTCTTCAGTAATGCGGACGCTGTATCGATCCGTTGTGGTGAAGAAGGAGCTGAGCCGGAAGGCAAAGCTCTCAATTTACCGGTCGATCTACGTTCCCATCCTCACCTATGGTCATGAGCTTTGGGTCATGACCGAAAGGACAAGATCACGGGTACAAGCGGCCGAAATGAGTTTCCTCCGCCGAGTGGCGGGGCTCTCCCTTAGAGATAGGGTGAGAAGCTCTGTCATTCGGGGGGAGCTCAAAGTAAAGCCGCTGCTCCTCCACATCGAGAGGAGCCAGATGAGGTGGTTCGGGCATCTGGTCAGGATGCCACCCGAACGCCTCCCTAGGAAGGTGTTTCGGGCACGTCCGACCGGTAGGAGGCCACGGGGAAGACCCAGGACACGCTGGGAAGACTATCTCTCCCGGCTGGCCTGGGAACGCCTCGGGATCCCCCGGGAGGAGCTGGACGAAGTGGCTGGGGAGAGGGAAGTCTGGGCTTCCCTGCTAAAGCTGCTGGCCCCGCGACCCGACCTCGGATAAGCGGAAGAAGATGGATGGATGGATGGACATATGAAAAAAAAAAAAAAAAAAATATATATATATATATATATATATATATATATATATATATATATATATATATATATACATTATATATATATATATATATATATATATATATATATATATAGAGAGAGAGAGAGAGAGAGAGAGAGAGAGAGAGAGAGAGAGAGAGAGAGAGAGAGAGAGAGAGAGAGAGAGATGTCCAATAATATCGGCCTGCCGATATAATCGGCCGATACATGCGTTAAAATGTAATATCGGAAATTATCGGTATCGTTTTTTTTTTATTATTGGTATCGTTTTTTTTTGTTGTTTTTTTTATTAAATCAACATAAAAAACACAAGATACACTTAAGATTAGTGCACCAACCCAAAAAACCTCCCTCCCCCATTTATACTCATTCACACAAAAGGGTTGTTTCTTTCTGTTATTAATATTCTGGTTCCTACATTATATATCAATATATATCAATACAGTCTGCAAGGGATACAGTCCGTAAGCACACATGATTGTGCGTGCTGCTGGTCCACCAATAGTACCAACCTTTAACGGTTAATTTTCCTAATTTTCATTAATTACTAGTTTCTATGTAACAGTTTTTATATTGTTTTACTTTCTTTTTTATTCAAGAAAATGTTTTTAATTTATTTATCTTATTCATTTTTTTTTTTTAAAGTACCTTATCTTCACCATACCTGGTTGTCCAAATTAGGCATAATAATGTGTTAATTCCACGACTGTATATATCGGTTGATATCGGTATCGGTAATTAAAGAGTTGCACAATATCGGAATATTGGATATCGGCAAAAAGCCATTATCGGACATCCCTATATATATATATATATATACATATATACACACAGTAAATAAATATAACTAAATAAAATATTGCATAACTAATAGAATAAAAATACAAATGACTTCAATAAAATAATTAATATCAGGTAAAAGCCAAATCAAATGAACGTTCGCCGCAGCCCTGAGGTCCTCCGGCAAGCTGTTCCATAGACGAAGGCCATAATGGTGGAAAGATGCCCTCCCGTGACTTTGTGTCCTGACTTTAGGAATAATTAGGAGATAAGTGCCGTAGGATCTCAGGGCCCGGGAAGGTTCATAGGGTAAAAGCAAATATGAAAGATAAGAAGGCCCAATACCATAAAAACATTTGTAAACCATAAGAAGAACCCTAAAATTGATCCTGAAACACACGGGGAGCCAATGCAGAGATTTTAAAACTGGTGTAATGTGAGCCCACCTTCTGGTCTTCGTCAGGACACGTGCCACTGAATTTTGGAGTAATTGTAAAGGTGCAATAACCTTTTTAGGAAGACCAGAAAGCAGGGCTTTACAATAATCTATACGACTTGTAATAAAAGCATGCACTAGCATCTCCGTGTTGCCCTGAGAGAGAATTGGGCGAACTCTGGCTATATTCTTAAGATAATAAAAACCTATTTTGACATGGCAATCCATTTGTTTATCTCTTTTTCACACCTACCATCAGATGTTACTGTGACATATAAAGTATAAAAAACTATAAAATGGCCTGGATGAATGTGAAAGTCCATAGACAAATTCAAACCTTCATTCTTCTGACTGTGAGGCCAACATATAATCACTAGGCCACCTTGCAGCCAAAGCAAATTAGAGTAATTTAAAATCTTGTTTTGTGTCTTTTAGCTTTTTCACCGTAAGGCAGGGGTGTCAAACTCAAATACAGAGTGGGCCAAAATTTAAAACTTAACAAAGCCGCGGGCCAAGGTTGAACAAATTAACCTTTTAGTAGGGACCCAAACAAGTTTTGCATTGAATATTGAACAAGCAAGGCTTATATAACTTTATAGTGACATGCAAAATCGAGTTTAAAATAATAATAATAATTAAAAAAATATCAATGGCATATCAAATAAAATGTAGATAAAAATGTAATTCCTCTTTTCTATTTGCAGCCTTCTGAGGTAAATATCAAAATAAACTTTTTCCACAGGCTAGTAATAAATTTGAAAATAAAATAACAATAATGAATGAATCAAACATTCAAGCCTTGAAGTAGCAAGAGAAAGTGCATGAATGTAAAGTTAATTATTGCTCAGTTTGCTACACTGATTTGCTTTAACACAGTTATATAAGCAACGCTTATATAACTTAATAGTGCAAAATCAACTTTCAAAAAACAAACGAAAAAATATCAATGGTATATTAAATACAATTTAAATAAAAATGTAATGACTCTTTTCTATTTGCAGCCTTCTGAGGTAAATATCAACATTAACTTGGTGGGCGGGGGCGGAGTTTGGTGGTAGCGGGGGTGTATATTGTAGCGTCCCGGAAGAGTTAGTGCTGCAAGGGCTTCTGGGTATTTGTTCTGTTGTGTTTATGTTGTGTTACGGTGCGGAAGTTCTCCCGAAATGTGTTTGTCATTCTTGTTTGGTGTGGGTTCACAGTGTGGCGCATATTTGTAACAGTGTTAAAGTTGTTTATACGGCCACCCTCAGTGTGACCTGTATGGCTGTTGACCAAGTATGGCTTGCATTCACTTGTGTGTGTGTGTAAAAGCCGCATATATTATGTGACTGGGCCGGCACGCTGTTTGTATGGAGGGAAAGCGGACGTGACGACAGGTTGTAGAGGACGTTGAAGGCAGTGCCTTTAAGGCACGCCCCCAATAATGTTGTCCGGGTGGAAATCGGGAGAATGGTTGCCCCGGGAGATTTTCAGGAGGGGCACTGAAATTTGGGAGTCTCCCGGGAAAATCGGGAGGGATGGCAAGTATGAGTATTAACTGCGAATGCGGTGGAAAAGCAGCACCGTCGCTGTATAATGCCGGCGGGCCAGCTCTAATGTTAATTTGATATTGCCTCAAGGGCCAAATGAAATAACACGGCGGGCCAAATTTGGCTCGAGGGCCAGAGTTTGACACCCATGCCGTAAGGGGTTAATACAGCGAGTCAATTGCATGAACAATTTGGCTTAATATTTAATGAATGACGCAACCCTCCCATTTGTCCAGGTTTAAAACTGGTACTGGATATCTCCAATGGGTGGTGTTAGGGGGCCCTGCCAAGGAATCAAACTCGTCTGCACAAAAAGCAACAGTGTGTACCACTATGCCACAAGGCTAGTCTAATATCTAACAATATATATTATTTTGAAATCATATATATTTTGAGTCATGTTGTCAACATGTTGAGTCATGAAAATGGTTGACACCTTTCAATATTATTTTTATGTTTTTTAAAGCATGCAAACAAAATCCAGATGAAGCGTAAACCACATGGGACTTGTTTGCAAGCGGGTGCCCGGGGAAACAATTAGCTTGCAAAAGCTTGCCAACTTATGGAGCGCTGGAGAAGCCAGCAGACGACTTGTTTTTAGCTGTTTTTAACTATCATCTTGATGGAGCGGCCCACCTGGATTAAAGAGAGGAACAGGCCAACAGTTCCATACCAATCCTGTCTGCAATATGAGCCAATTCAGCGTGTGAATAAAAAGCTTTGTGTCTATGTGTGCTTTCTCTTGTATTAACCACACAACATCTGGCATCCTATTGATTGAGCTGCTTTTGATGAGGACGCTGACTCTTGTTCTTCTTTCACCCCTTTTATTTTGCAGGCCTGATGGAAATTCGATCTGTCAGTGTGGGAGTTGTTGCCATCAAATCTGTCAGTACCGGGCTGTACTTAGCCATGTCCAAGAAAGGCACGCTCTTCGGATCGGTGCGTATAAAACCTGACAGTCTTTTTTTTTTTATACCCCTTTGTCCAACATGGTCTGCGACTAATTTTTTTTTCTTCTTCTAAGAGTAAAATAACTTTGTATAAGAGGTTTAGGGTCACACTACAAAAAAAGTTCCAAAAAAATACTGCAGTAAGTTTTGGCCTTTATTCAAATATTAAGAAAAAAAATGAACAAGATAGTAAATCAAACATTTAAAAAAAAGTTACGAATTGGGAAATATGTGTAAATGTAGATTGAAAAACAAATAATTATACATAAACTATCTTCTGCTATTACATTAAAAAAAGGACAATTACAAAGAAAAAAATGTTGGCCTGTATGGTATCCATACTGTATAATATTTGGATAATCATGAATAATTTATATATTTAATTTATGAATAAAACAAAAATAAAACATTTAAAAATATGGAAAAAACAAACAAAAAAATGTAAAACTGTTGAAAAAAAAATTACATTTGAAATGCCTATCCATCCATTTTCTACCGCTTGTCCCTTTCGGGGTCGCGGGGGGTGCATTCAGGCGGAAGGCGGGTTACACCCTGGACAAGTCGTACATTTTAAATGGTTTGTTAATTAATCAATTATTTTATTGAATATGGGTTTAAAAGCTAAACAAGTTATTATGCTTAAGTTATATGAAAGGAACGTCACATAATTCGTCATATGTGAAAAGGAGTAGGATAAAGCAAAGTTGAAAAGCATGTCTGACTGTAAAAGTCAAATAAATTAAATAAAATGTTTTTTACAGTACCTTTATTTTACTTTAAGACAATGTTTCTTAACCATAGTTGGGCCGCGAGCATCCCCTAGAGGGCCACAGAAAATATATGTTTCTCAGCTGTGGTCCAGAATACACTTTTCCACCTCTTGTAGTAGCTATGACAGTCTCAAACAAACAGAAAAAGTCTGCAGCTAAAGTCATAGAAAAGTTTCTTAAGCGCAAAAAATATGACTCAAGTAATGAAGCTATATTTTCATTTGCACTTTAATTTGATTAAGAGTTCAGTTAAAAAACATTTATTATCATTATTCAATTTTATGAAGTTAGAATGTATTTATTTTACCACTGCGTAATTGCGCATAAATATATATTTGATCAGTTTTTTGGAGTAATTTCTTTTGCAGTATATTTGATTAGTATTTATTTTGTAATCAGCCTGACCTAAGCCTGGGGAATAGTATTTGTTATTAACACATGCTTTCATATCATTTGACAAAGTTTATCCTGCTTTTTTAAGTAAATTAGATACCTAATGACTAATTTAACGCTAATATTTGAGTGGGCCCCAGGCCCCTCTTTTGCACAAATTTCTTAAGTGCAAAAAAATATGACTCAAGTGGTGAAGCTATATTTTCATTTGCACTTAAATTTGATTCACAGTTCAGTTAAGAGACTTTTGTATTATTATTATTTACTTTTAATTAAGTTAAAATGTATTTATTTAGCACTGTGTAATTGTACATAAATGTATATTTCATCAGTTTTTTGGAGTCCTTTCTTTTGCAGTACATTTAATTAGTATATATTTTGTAATCAGCCTGACCTAAGCCTTGGGAATACTATTTGTTATTAACACATGCTTTCATATAAATTGACAAAGATTATCCTGCTTTTTTAAGTAAGTTAGATACTTAATGAGCGTAAGAGTAAGATTACTAAATTAATGCTAATATTTGAGTGTGCCCCAGGCCCCTCTTTTGCACAGGTGTCTTAAGTGCAAAAAATATGACTCAAGTGGTGAAGCTATACTTTCATTTGCACTTAAATTTGATTCACAGTTCAGTTAAGAGACATATGTATTATTATTCTTTACTTTTAATGAAGTTAGAATGTATTTATTTAGCACTGCGTAATTGTACATAAATGTATATTCAGTGTTTCCCACAGGACAGGCATCTATTTGTGGTGGTGTGGTCGGGGGGCGGGGGGTGACGGCGGCAGCGGCGATGACCAAGAAGAACGCGGAGTTGGAATATAAGTACAACACTTTATGCACATATTTAGCTCATTAAAATTACCGACAGGAAGGCGAGAAACACTTTATTTCAACAGACTCTGGCGCCGTACCTGTCGTCAAAACTCCAAAGACCGACTGCACAGTTGCGCTAACAAAATAAGAGTCTCAAAAAGCTGGCAGGCACAAGCTAGCAAGCTACGGAGTTTGCCGACAATGTATTTCTTGTAAAGTGTATACAAAGGAGTACAGAAGCTGGACAAATAAGATGCCAAAAACCAACCACTTTCATGTGGTATTGGACAGAAAGGAGGACTTTTTTTCTCCTCCATTCGAAAATGCGGACGTTATCAGCACCACTGTCTGATTCCAATCAATGCAAGTCATCAGAATCAGGTAATACACCAACTTATATTGTATTCTTGTCTTCATGAAAGAAAGGAATCTATATGTGTTAAACATGCTTGTATTATCTTTAAACACCTTTAACTTGTTAACAATATTAACTATATGTGTTAAACATGCTTGTATTGTCATTAAACACCTTTAACTTGTTAACAATATTAAATATATGTATTAAACATACTTGTATTATCATTAAACACCTTTAATTTATTAACAATGTGTTAAACATGCTTGTATTATCTTTAAACACCTTTAACTTGTTAACAATATTAACTATATGTATTAAACATACTTGTATTATCTTTAAACACCTTTAATTTATTAACAATATCAACTATATGTGTTAAACATGCTTGCATTATCATTAAACACCTTTAACTTGTTAACAAAAACATATATTTCATAAATAAGTAAATATAAATAATATATATGAATGAGGTAGATCCCCACGACTTGATCAATTGAAAAGTAGCTCGCCTGCAGAAAAAGTGTGAGCACCCCTGAGTTACACCCATCTGAACAGGTCAGCCACCTGTTTAAAGCCCGATCACAGTTGAAATCTTGAAATGAAGGGCCTTTAATGGCCAAAACATTAACCTGGACAACATTTTAACAGCTGGTTGGCTCAGATTTTATTATTTTCATTGCATTCACATGCTGCAGTGGACAGTGGACAATTTAGCTTCAGTACACGTGTGTTTATTGACAACAGGGTTATAACCTGGACACGTTAGCTCGTCGGTATGAAAACAGGTGACTGAGTCAAACAGCGGCGGTGTTAATGAAGCAGCGTCAGGCTGCTCACCGTCAGTGTAACGCTCGGTGAAATCGCGGATTAACGTTAAATATATGACGAGCCGCGAGCGATGCAGCTATAACTTATCTACCGACAACCTATATTACCCTCGTATTTTGATCCGGTCGGTCCGTTCTTTTACTCCGCCGTCTTCTTCGTCTTCGTCTTCGTCTTCTTCTTCTTCTGGCCCACCAGGTGAATTAAGTGCTATTGGCGGAGTTACAATGCATAGTAGGCTACCGCCACCTACTGCACCGGAGTTGTAACTACAAGCAACATTCACAGACAGTCCCATTGCTTTTATGAGCGGTCGAGCGAGTCAAAAGCCGAAAAATCCATTTGTGGCGGACGTAATTATTTCGTGGCGGGCCGCCACAAATAAATGAATGTGTGGGAAACACTGATTATTCATCAGTTTTTTGGAGTCCTTTCTTTTGCAGTATATTTAATTAGTATATATTTTGTAATCAGCCTGACCTAAGCCTTGGGAATACTATTTGTTATCAGCACATGCTTTCATATCATTTGACAAAGTTTATCCTGCTTTTTTAAAGTAAATTAGATACTTAATGAGCGTAACAGCAAGATTACTAATTTAATTCTAATATTTGAGTGGGCCCCAGGCCCCTGTTTTGCACAGGTATCTTAAGTGCAAAAAATATGACTCAAGTGGCGAAACAATATTTTCATTTGCACTTTAATTTGATTAACAGTTCAGTTAAGAAACATATTAATCATTATTATTTTTATTATTATTTACTTTTAATGAAGTTAGAATGTATTTATTTTAGCACTGTGTAATTGTACAGAAATTTATATTTCATCAGGTTTTTGGAGTCCTTTCTTTTGATTAGTATTTATTTTGTAATCAGCCTGACCTAAGTCTTGGGAATAATATTTGTTATTAACACATGCTTTCATATCATTTGACAAAGTTTATCCTGCTTTTTTAAAGTAAATTAGTTACTTAATGAGCGTAAGAGCAAGATTACTAAATTAATGCTAATATTTGAGTGGGCCCTAGGCCCCTCTTTTGCACAGGTGTCTTAAGTGCAAAAAATATGACTCAAGTGGCAAAACTATATTTTCATTTGCACTTTAATTTGATTAACAGTTCAGTTAAGAAACATATTTATCATTATTATTATTATTTACTTTTAATGAAGTTAGAATGTATTTATTTTAGCACTGCGTAATTGTACATAAATGTATATTTTATCAGTTTTTTGGAGTCCTTTCTTTTGCTTAGTATTTATTTTGTAATCAGCCTGACCTAAGGCTGGGGAATAATATTTATTATTAAGACATGGTTTCATATCATTTGACAAAATGTATCCTGCTTTTTTAAGTAAATTAGATACTTAATGAGCGTAAGAGTAAGATTACTAATTTAACGCTAATATTTGAGTGGGCCCCAGGCCTCTCTTTTGCACAAATTTCTTAAGTGCAAAAAAATATGACTCAAGTGGTAAAGCTATATTTTCACTTGCACTTAAATTTGATTCACAGTTCAGTTAAGAGACTTTTGTATTATTATTATTATCTTTTAATGAAGTTAGAATGTATTTATTTTAGCACTGTGTAATTGTACATAAATGTATATTTCATCAGTTTTTTGGAGTCCTTTCTTTTGCAGTATATTTAATTAGTATATATTTTGTAATCAGCCTGACCTAAGCCTTGGGAATACTATTTGTTATTAACACATGCTTTCATATAATTTGACAAAGTTTATCCTGCTTTTTTAAGTAAGTTAGATACTTAATGAGCGTAAGAGTAAGATTACTAATGTAATGCTAATATTTGAGTGGGCCCCAGGCCCCTCTTTTGCACAAGTTTCTTAAGTGCAAAAAATATGACTCAAGTGGCGAAACTATATTTTCATTTGCACTTTAATTTGATCAACAGTTCAGTTAAGAAACATATTTATTATTATTATTATTATTATTTACTTTTAATTAAGTTAGAATGTATTTATTTTAGCACTGCGTAATTGTACAGAAATGTATATTTCATCAGGTTTTTGGAGTCCTTTCTTTTGATTAGTATTTATTTTGTAATCTGCCTGACCTAAGTCTTGGGAATACTATTTGTTATTAACACAAGCTTTCATATAATTTGACAAAGTTTATCCTGCTTTTTTAAAGTAAATTAGATACTTAATGAGCGTAAGAGCAAGATTACTAATTTAATGCTAATATTTGAGTGGGCCCCAGGCCCCTCTTTTGCACAAGTTTCTTAAATGCAAAAAATATGACTCAAGTGGCGAAGCTATATTTTCATTTGCACTTTAATTTGATTAACAGTTCAGTTAAGAAACATATTTATTATTATTATTATTATTATTAACTTTTAATTAAGTTAGAATGTATTTATTTTAGCACTGCGTAATTGTACAGAAATGTATATTTCATCAGGTTTTTGGAGTCCTTTCTTTTGATTAGTATTTATTTTGTAATCAGCCTGACCTAAGCCTGGGGAATAGTATTTATTATTAAGACATGGTTTCATATCATTTGACAAAATGTATCCTGCTTTTTTAAGCAAATTAGATACTTAATGAGCGTAAGAGTAAGATTACTAATTTAACGCTAATATTTGAGTGGGCCCCAGGCCTCTCTTTTGCACAAATTTCTTAAGTGCAAAAAAATATGACTCAAGTGGTGAAGCTATATTTTCATTTGCACTTAAATTCGATTCACAGTTCAGTTAAGAGACATATGTATTATTATTTACTTTTATTGAAGTTAGAATGTATTTATTTAGCACTGCATAATTGTATATAGATGTATATTTCATCAGTTTTTTGGAGTCTTTTCTTTTGCAGTATATTTAATTAGTATATATTTTGTAATCAGCCTGACCTAAGCCTTGGGAATAATATTTGTTGTTAACACATGCTTTCATATCATTTGACAAAGTTTATCATGCTTTTTTAAAGTAAGTTAGATACTTAATGAGCGCAAGAGCAAGATTACTAATTTAATGCTAATATTTGAGTGGGCCCCATGCCCCTCTTTTGCACAGGTGTCTTAAGTGCAAAAAATATGACTCAAGTAGTGAAGCTATATTTTCATTTGCACTTTAATTTGATTAACAGTTCAGTTAAGAAACATATTTATTATTATTATTATTATTATTATTATTTACTTTTGATAAAGTTAGAATGTATTTATTTTAGCAGTGCGTAATTATACATAAATGTATATTTCATCAGGTTTTTGGAGTCCTTTCTTTTGATTAGTATTTATTTTGTAATCAGCCTGACCTAAGGCTGGGGAATAATATTTGTTATTAAGACATGGTTTCATATCATTTGACAAAATGTATCCTGCTTTTTTAAGTAAATTAGATACTTAA
>NC_084565.2:24835000-24852500 GCF_033978685.3 Nerophis lumbriciformis
CAAATGTTTTACTTGAACGTATGTCATTTATTTGTTCAAAACTTAGTAAACGTTTAATCTAAAGTCCCATCTGCGTGAATTTTGGAGTGGGTCAAAAGTATACATACAGCAATGTTAATATTTGGTTACATGTCCCTTGGCAAGTTTCACTGCAATAAGGCGCTTTTGGTAGCCATACACAATCTTCTGGTTGAGTTTTTGACCACTACTCTTGACAAAATTGGTGCAGTTCAGCTAAATGTGTTGGTTTTCTGACATAGACTTGTTTCTTCAGCATTGTCCACACGTCAGGACTTTGGGAAGGCCATTCTAAAACCTAAAATCTAGCCTGATTTAGCCACTTTTGACATGTGTTTGGGGTCATTGTCCTGTTGGAACACCCAACTGCACCCAAGACCCAACCTTCGGGCTGATGATTTTAGGTTGTCCTGAAGAATTTGGAGGTAATCCTCCTTTTACATTGTCTCATTTACCCTCTGTAAAGCACCAGTTCCATTGGCCCAGAGCATAATACTACCACCACCATGATTGACGGTAGGTGTGGTGTTCCTGGGATTATTCCTTTTCTCCTCCAAACATATTGCTGGGTATTGTGGCCAAACAGCTCAATTTTTGTTTCATCTGACATCACATGGACAAAGATAAGACCTTCTGTGGTCAGAATAAATTCATAAAAGAACCAAACTGTCCAAAATGTTGTTTGTGACCAACAAGTATGTGCTCCAATCACTTTATCACAAAAAAATAAGAGTTGTAGAAATTATTGAAAACTCAAAACAGCCACGACATTATGTTCTTTACAAGTGTATGGCAAACTTTTGACCACGACTGTACGTGATTAATGCAATATTTTTTGTGATTAATCACATCTGTTAACTCGTCATTTTTGACAGCCCTCATTATAACATATGGTATCAGGATTACAGTACATTAAAAAAAAAAAAAAAGCGTTATATAAAAGGTCCCAGGGTTGTGAGTGTATAGTCAGAAATGTTTCCCCTTTTCTAATTACTCTGCAAATTAAAGGCATAATTTGATCTGGAACATGTTAAAAAACCATGTTGCAGAATTTCAACCCAATAACATTGAAATGGAACAATTTGTTAAATGGTTAAAAAAAAAAACGCTTAAAAAGAAAATTTTGGTTACCAAGATGGCAAAAAATATTCTTGCTTTGACATAATGTGCTTGACACGCAGCATCAAGGGTTGGAATTGGGGGTTAAATCACCAAAAATGATCAAGGGTGATGGATTGAATACAGAGAATAATTTTGCCACACCTAGTGTGTGTGTGACAATCATGGGTACTTTAACTTTAAATTAAAGCTGCAAGCAGCGATGGACGGGACCGACTTTGACGGCACATAAAATCCAAACCGAAGCAGTAATTAAAACTCTTTTGGTCAACTTTTAATCAGGGTTCAATCTCTCTCCTGTGCTAGTTTGAAGCCGACACGACAAACGCGCTCAGAGGAGATAATGTTTGAAAAAAGGAGACCGGTTTTTACAAAACTTTTGTTTTGAAGGTGGAATTGCAAACTTCCTGTTGATTTTTGCTGGGGGTTGTCAGTATATGAAATGTAGGTCTAAGTGAGACCTACATAGAGGTTTGTGTTTCATGTCTCTAAGACATTCCTACTGAAAGTTACAGGCAGTTTTGTCTGAGTTTTCCTCCTAGGAGCAGTTGTGTCTGTGTTTTCTTCCTAGGGGGCGCTAGAGCGCAATTTTTAGTTTTGGGGTTGGGTTTTTATATTAGATCGTAGTTTTTGCAAGTCCTGATGTGTGTCCAGTTTGGTGAGTTTTGAAGCATGTTAAAAGGGTCAAATTACAGTTTAGAGGCAAAAGTGACTGTTTTTACTAACATTTTGTTTTGAAGGGGCAATTGCCAACTTCCTGTTGATTTTTGCTGAAGGATGTCAGTGTATGAAATCTAGGTCTAAGTCAGACCTACATAGAGGGGTTTTTTTTACCGGAAGTTATACGCAGTTTTGTCTGTGTTTTTTCCTAGGGGGCGCTAGACGGCAATTTTGAGGTTTTTTTTTTTTATTAGATGGCAATTTTCGCCAGTCCTGATGTGTGTGTCAAATATGGTGAGTTTTGAAGCATGTTAAGGGGGTCAAATTAGAGCTCAAAGAGGCGGCAGAATAATAATAATAATAAAACGCACGAAATATAATAGGGTCCTCTGTCCCAAAGGGACATTGCTGTCCCTAATAATGCAAACATAATGCAAACATTCCAGAATATTTGAAGCAGTGAAAATTATTTTTCAAAACAAAAAAACAAACAAAAAAACAAGCAAAGACACTGAAAGGGTGTGATATCGGTTGTGCTATGGTGCCATCTTTTGGACGAGTTCGCTCACTGCATGTGCTGCAGTGCCCTTCTCTTTAGACCAGGCATGGGCAATTATTTTGACTCGGGGGGGGGGGGGGGGGGGCATAATTTAGAGAAAAAAATGCGCCTAGGGGCTGGTATATTTATGTTTAGGAACACTAACAGAAAACCTCACAATAATGTCTGATTGAAAGCTAGAAACGTTATGACAGACCGCCTTAAAAAACGGAATGGAATTTTAAATTTTTTTTACTGAATGAGACACCAGAATGTACATGAAAATAAAGAAGGTGGGATTTACAATATTAACTATGTACGATAAAACACTGAATATTGACAACATATGAACGCGAAGGGTAAAAAAACAAAACACCTACAATCTGATATATCACTAAGCTTTAGAACTTTGTTATAAAAATCAGTTTCCGCGTCTGTCCCTGACACCCGCATTTCAGGCTGGCCGCTCTGGAAACACTCTGTGGAAACGCTCCCCACCCACACTGCTTGGTGCCTGGTCTGAGCTGCTGTGACTTAGATTACCATAGTAACTAGTATTTAATTCAAAAGCGCAGATTCCAACCATTGAAATACTTTGTATAGTTCAAGACTTACGGTAATTGAAAAACATCACTTCACATCATTATGACAATGAGAGTTTCGATCTTAAAGATCTAAAAACAATATTTGGGAATGTCCGGCGGGCCAGATTGAAAAGCTTAACGGGCCTTAGTTTGCCCAGATCTGCTTTAGATTAAGCTTTTAACCAGAAGTAAAAGTGCAGTTCCATCTTCTAACTATCCATAGCGTTTCTACTCGTATGGATTCCTTATTCATCACTCCAAGCAATGTTTGCAATATAAATACAAAAAATTGTTACTTATTAAAACATCCCATGTGTGATGTCAGTAGGAGTGTTTTCATGCATATTTGTACATGCTATCGTGATGTAATGAAGCTGGCGCTGTTAGCATTAGCTAATATGCTAACACGTTTAAGAGTGTCTGTGTTAGTATTATTAACTTACAATGGCATTTTTTCTGTATTGTTTCAGTTTAGTAAATTCACCAAAACGTCACCGTGGAGTTATTGAATCTGTTTAGCTCAGGGGTGTCAAACTCATTTTAGCTCAGTGTCAATACGTGGACTATGGCGGCGCAAATTACTGCGTGGATTGCTTTCCCAGGATGCAAAACAACTAGATTGGACTTGGCTTGAAGGTAAATACATCTTTTATTCTTACACTAACAAAAGAAACAAAAGGTACGCACAAGGCGGAAGTACAAACTTGGCTAAGAAAACAAAACTAGCACTTGGGCAAAAACTATGGACATGAAACAAATAAACACTTACTGTGACACGAGCAGAACAAAAACGTACGTGGCATGGCAAGAAGCATAAACGATGGAATAAGCAGGTTATCAAAATGACAGAGGTAAACAGAGTTAATGTCGCCAGGCCGACCAACAGAAAAAGACAGGCTTTAAATAACAGTGATATGATTGGTGACAGGTGTGTGAGTCCAAACGTGGAACAGGTGAAACTAATGGGTAACCATGGAAACAAGACAAGGGAGTGAAGAAGCAGGAACTAAAAAGAGTCCAAAAACCAAACAGAACATAACTTAAACAAACAGGTGGCCGCACGGAGGAAAATCTGTTTATAAGCGGGCCGGACTATTAAAATCATGGCATTAAAACTAAAAAATAAACTTCAGATTGTTCTATTTTTGGCCAAAGTAAGACAAAGACAACAAACTATTTTTTTTTTTAAATATAGAAAAAAAATACCGTCAGCAGTAAAGTTTAAATCCATGAAGGAAAGAAGAAAGTGAATGAATGATTATAACTGAATACATTTACATATGCATACCATTTTTTTTTTCTTTTGTATTATTTTTTTAAATGAAGCAAGTAAGATTTATGGCAACCTTTTTCCAAAAAACACAACACATAATGTGAGATATGAATTGAAGTGAATTATATTTATATAGCGCTTTTCTCTAGTGACTCAAAGCGCTTTTACATAGTGAAACCCAATATCTAAGTTACATTTAAACCAGCGTGGGTGGCACTGGGAGCGGGTGGGTAAAGCGTCTTGCCCAAGGACACAACGGCAGTGACTAGGATGGCGGAAGCGGGGATCGAACCTGGAACCCCCAAGTTGCTGGCACGGCCGCTCTACCAACCGAGCTATACCGCCCCAATAGATATAACAGGATAATGCATACATTTATCATTTGTTTTATAAACTGTTACAAAAAAGTGGGACCCCAAAAATCTACTGTGAAACCCCATTTTTTTAACTTGATGGGGTCCCAAATTCCGAGCGCCAATACCGATGGAGTATTGGTGCGTGCAAAACAGCAGCAGGCGGCTGTGGCCTGCGGGCCGGTTCTAATACTAATCAAATATCATCCCGGGGGCCATAGATCATTCATTTGCAGGCCGGTTCTGGCCCGCGGGCCTTGACTTTGACACATAGGGTTTAGCTGATTAGAGTGGGTTCATGACGATGATGTCAGTATTGTTTGATCAGCCGTTTTACTGCCGTGTTACAGGCACCGTTTGGAAACAATTAAGGTATGTAAATAAATATTTACAAAATCTTTCTATGTAAATAACTCATATCACAACGTATATATCTGCGATTTATAGTCCGGTCCAGCTAATATATGGAATTTTTTTTTTTTTTTTTAAATATGGTAATCAGTTCCAGGGTCAAGCTAAAACCTGCATTAACTGTGCAGACAATGTTTAAAGTAACATTTTAAAATGAACCATGATTCAGGTGTAAAAAGAAGCTAAGCAGCGTTAAAGGTGCTGTTTGCAGCGGTTGGAGGGTGCTCATGTTTGAACGCGCTGCAATGATCTCAAATATCTTACTCGCCGGTTTGACTGAGACACAGCAACCACATGTGTTTTTAAAGCCTTTCCTTCTCAAAGATCTCGCCCGCTAATGGTCTGCGCGACAGGCATGCACGTCCGTGCAAGACAGCTGTGATTGACAGCCATGAACGTCAACCATTCCTTTCGGGTCAAACGGCAATTTTTTTCCCACATTTATGTGTTACATCTGTTCTCTTAAACCATTATTGGTAACATATTGGTGGGCTGCTAAGGTTTTTTGGTTTTAAAACATTTTAATTTGGAGCCCGCAGAAAATTGCACTCTTACAAAACCCAAAACCAGTGAAGTTGGCACGTTGTGTAAATCGTAAATAAAAACAAAATAGAACGATTTGCAAATCCCTTTTAACCTATATTCAATTGAATAGACTGCAAAGACAAGATAATTAACGTTCGAACTGGAAAACATTGTTACTTTATGCACATGTTAGCTCATTTGGAATTTGATGCCTGCAACATGTTTCAAAAAAGCTCGCACAAGTGGCAAAAAAGACTGAGAAAGTTGAAGAATGCTCATCAAACACGTATGTGGAACATCACACAGGTGAACAGGCTAATTGGGAACAGATGGGTGCCATGATTGGGTATAAAAGCAGCTTCACAAAAAAGAATGGGGCGAGGGTCACCACTTTGTGAACAAATGCATGAGAAAATTGTCGAACGGTTTAAGAACAACATTTCTCAACAAGCTATTGCAAGGAATTTAGGGATTTCACCGTCTACGGTCCGTAATATCATCAAAAGGTTCAAAGAATCTGGAGAAATCACTGCACGTAAGCGATGATATTACGGACCTTCGACCCCTCAGGCCGTACTGCATCAAAAAGCGACATCAGTGTGTAAAGGTTATCACCACATGGGCTCAGGAACACTTCGGAAACCCACTGTCAGTAATTACAGTTGGTCGCTACATCTGTAAGTGCAAGTTAAAACTCTACTATGCAAAGTGAAAGCCATTTATCAACAACACCCAGAAGCGCTGCCGGCTTCGCTGGGCCTGAGCTCATCTAAGATGGACTGATGCAAAGTGGAAAAGTGTTCTGTGGTCTGACGAGTCCACATTTCAAATTGTTTTTGGAAACTGTGGACGTTGTGTCCTCCGGACCAAAGAGGAAAAGAACCATCCGGATTGTTATAGGCGCAAAGTTTAAAAGCGAGCATCTGTGATGGTATGGGGGTGTATTAGTGCCCAAGACATGGGTAACTTATACATCTGTGAAGGCACCATTAATGCTGAAAGATGTAAAAACAAGAAACAGTCCTAAATTTAATTTAATTTTTTTAAAAGCATGATTTGTGTTGCAAAAGTTTATCATTCTTACAAGTCACAAATGTAAAAGAAGTTAACCACAACAACAAAATACTCAATATTAACTTTGATAAGAAGTGCTGGTAAGATAAGACGCTGGAATCTTACTGCTTCGTAATTTATTTTTCGAAACACTCTTTTGGAATACATATTGCGAAAGAAAAAAATATTTGCGTCATAGGCGCATTTTTTACCGAATATTTGGGTACAATTGTACAACCTTTCAGGTGTTCCACTAGGAAATTCTACTGTTTTGAGTTGGTTAAGCTGTTTAAGCGTTTACATAAAAGAATACCAACGAGTCGCCAATTACCATATTGACTCAAATACGGCGAAATTTGTTTCCCCTAAAAACATGATTTGATGATTTTTGTCAAACAATTCTTATTTGAAAATAAAGTGATTCTCCAATAGTCTGAGTCGTCTTATATTTGGGTCAATACAGTACTTGAAAAGTGTCCTTTTGAAATCGACCAAATACTTCTCTTAAACTAGACCAGGGTGTTCAAACTTTTTCCTGAAAAATCAAAGCATGCATAGGCCATTTTCATTTTATTATTTTTTTTTTAATTTCATATTTAGATTTTTTTTTACCTAAAGAGTTCCCCTCAAGTTTGGTCCTGGGAAGCCAGAAGGGTCTCAGTCACAAAAATGTTGAAAATAAGTCTTTTTTTTTTTTTTTTTACAGCGTAAATCTGTAGATCAACTTTTAGTCTGTCTGTTGATATAAAGTTTTCATCTTTTTATATTTGTTGCCCTTTTTGTTAGAGAAATCCCTTTTTTAATGGCAAAAACACAAAATATGCAACATTTTGTCCCCCAAAAAATTGTCAAGCTGGAATATTTGACGTCAAGAAATTGGAGCCTTAAATACGTCGATAATTTATAACGTTGATTTTGATTCCTTGTTTTTGACTCTTTTTTTTTTTTTTTTCCAATGATAATTAAAAAAAAAAATTCCCAACAAAAGGCCCCAATTCAGAAAAAAAGAAAAAAAAAGTCATAAATTTTTTTTTTTTTTTACTTTCAATGCTTAAATATCTATAGAAACTTCAGATTAGAGATGTCTGATAAATGCTTTAAAATGTAATATCAGAAATTATCGGTATCAATTTTTTTTATTATCGGTATCGTTTTTTTAATTTAATTTTTTTATTAAATCAACATAAAAAACACACTTACAATTAGTGCACCAAACCAAAAAACCTCCCTCCCCCATTCACACAAAAGGGTTGTTTCTTTCTGTTATTAATATTCTGGTTCCTACATTAAATATCAATATATATCAATACAGTCTGCAAGGGATACAGTCCGTAAGCACACATGATTGTTCGTGCTGCTGGTCCACTAATAGTACTAACCTCCATCCATCCATTTTCTACCGCTTATTCCCTTTGGGGTCGCGGTGGGCGCTGGAGCCTATCTCAGCTACAATCGGGCGGAAGGCGGGGTACACCCTGGACAAGTCGCCACCTCATCGCAGGGCCAACACAGATAGACAGACAACATTCACACTCACATTCATACACTAGGGCCAATTTAGTGTTGCCAATCAACTTATCCCCAGGTGCATGTCTTTGGAGGTGGGAGGAAGCCGGAGTACCCGGAGGGAACCCACGCAGTCACGGGGAGAACATGCAAACTCCACACAGAAAGATCCCGAGCCCGGGATTGAACCCAAGACTACTCAGGACCTTCGTATTGTGAGGCAGATGCACTAACCCCTCTGCCACCGTGAAGCCCAATATATAGTACTAACCTTTAACAGTTTATTTGACTCATTTTCATTAATTACTAGTTTCTATGTAACTGTTTTTATATTGTTTTACTTTCTTTTTTATTCATGAAAATGTTTTTAATTTATTTATTTTAATTTATTTTATAATTTTTTTAAAAAAGGACCTTATCTTCACCAGACCTGGTTGTCCAAATTAGGCATAATAATGTGTTAATTCCACGACTGTATATATCGGTATCGGTTGATATCGGTAATTAAGAGTTGGACAATATCGGAATATCGGATATCGGCAAAAAAGCCATTATCGGACATCCCTACTTCAGATCTGTCATTTATAAGTTTCAATTATTTGTTTATGTTTTAGTTTTGTTTACAGGTGTCCTTTTAGTCATCGAAAACACACAAAACATGCAAAAGTTGCTCTAAAATATATTTCAAAGTGCAATATTTGACATGACGTAATCAGAGTGTTAGGATTTAATCAAGGAGATGATCCCAGGATGCAGAAACTGGAGGCAAGGCTGATTTACAATATGTTAATAATTTAATACGAGTCCAAAAAGTGTAACAAAAGGAGATGGGGCAAAAAATGCACACCATGAATATATAAACAAAAGCAGGTCCTTCAGTGGTCGGCGGGGGAAAAGGCCAGGGCGCACTGAGCTCTACAAAAAAAAGGTCCAACAAGATCCTCTTCACCTCAGGAAGACTAGAAGGCAAATAAAAAGAGGTGAGGAATTTAGATAACAAGAAAAGACAACATACCAGGCAGGACGACTTGAATCATGCGTATGCACGTGGAAGGTGCAGGAGACAATAATCGGTAGGGACCAGCTGTCGGTGACGAGCTTATATATTACTGGGTGGAGATTAGTTGCAGGTGTGTCTCGCTGGGGACTAATTGACTGAAGAAAGAAAACAGACAACAAAAAAGAGAAGGCAGGGAAATGACAAAATGCAACACAGAGCCTTCAATTGGTCAAATATTCATATCATTGATTTCGATGCATCATTGTTTGTTGCGCAAGGACAGTTTTAAAGACAAAAACAGCCTGCATGGTAGCTTTATTCCTGAGGGAACTCTCCTGAAGGAATCAATAAAGTACTATCTATCTATCTATCTTTATGTTATCGGAGTCAAGATTGCAACTTTTTCTCATAATATTTCACCTGTTTGCCCTTTTATTCCACTTTTTTGTAATAGTATTTTAGAATGTGCTGCGGGCTGTAAAAAAAAAAAAAAAAAAAAAAAGAGGCTGTGGGCCGCAAATTTACACTGGACACTGGACGAGGGTGGAGTGGGCTCTCTTGGTTGCTTTGTTGGGTCTGCTCCTGTTTCTGGCCATAAATTCCCCCCACCCCAGCAGACGATGGCGTGGAACACCGCAGAGGCCACCACAGTGTATATGTTTTTTGTTTTTTTTGTTGTTTTTACTTTTGTAGCTGTATGTAGAAGATCTTTCTGTGTGGAGTTTGCATGTTCTCCCCGTGACTGGGTGGGTTCCCTCCGGGTACTCCGGCTTCCTCCCACCTCCAAAAATATGCACCTGGGAATAGGTTGATTGGCAACACTAAAATCGGCCCAAGTGTGTGAATGTGAGTGTGAATGTCGTCCGTCTATCTGTGTTGGCCCTGTGATGAGGTGGCGACTTGTCCAGGGTGCACCCCGCCTTCCACCCAAATGCAGCTGAGAAAGGGACAAGCGGTAGAAAATGGATGGATGTAGAAATGACTGGTTACATCAGCTCTGCTCTTTTAATGTCTTTAATGTCCTTTGTGTTCTTTGATGTTTCCCTCTTACACACATGCTTATGTGTGCTATGGCTATGAGATTATTTTTAGAGATCAGAGGACTGCCGATATTATCGGCCGATAAATGCTTTAAAATGTAATATCGGAAATTATCGGTATCGGTTTCAAAAAGTAAAATTTATGACTTTTGGAAACGCCTATGTACGGAGTGGTACACGGACGTAGGGAGAAGTACAGAGCGCCAATAAACATTGAAGGTACTGCCTTTGCATGCCGGCCCAATCACATAATATCTACGGCTTTTCACACACACACAAGTGAATGCCATCCATACTTGGTCAACAGCCATACAGGTCACACTGAGGGTGGCCGTATAAACAACTTTAACACTGTTACAAATATGCGCCACACTGTGAACCCACACCAAACAAGAATGACAAACACCTTTCGGGAGAACATCCACACCGTAACACAGCATAAACACAACAGAACAAATACCCAGAAACCCTTGCAGCACTAACTCTTCCGGGACGCTACAATCTACACCCTCGCTATCCCCTACACACCCCCCCCCCCACCCCGCCCACCTCAACTTCCTCATGTCCCAAATTCCAAGCTGCTGTTTTGAGGCATGTTAAAAAAAAAAATGCACTTTGTGACTTCAATAATAAATATGGTAGTTTTTTCCCATAATGACTGGTAATTAAGAGTTGGACAATATCGGAATATCGGCAAAAAAGCCATTATCGGACTTCTCTAGTTATTTTTTTTCTTGGCCTCAGTCTGGACTCAGGCTGGGCCCAGGCTTAGACTGAATAATAATAAAAAAAAAAAAAAAAAAAAGCTTTTACCTGTTTGTCACCTTTTTTGTAAGGGGCGCCGGAAGTTAGCAGACCCGTCAGTGATCCTGTTCTGTCTCCCTGTAATGTTTGTCTAATCTTGAATGGGATTGTGCTGAAAATCTTAATTTCCCCTGGGGGAATAATAAAGTATTTCTGATTCCGATTCTGATTCTGAAATGGTACCCGGACTGCAGTTCGGACACCCCTGACCTAGAACAGTAACATCTGATCGCGTATTTTAGAGCAGCAGTTTCTCCGTCCAACCACACTTGTGGCTAACAGCCTCTCTTGTTCCGTCTCCACGCAGATCAAGTACAACCCCAGCTGCAAGTTCAAGGAGCGTATCGAGGAGAACGGCTACAACACGTACGCCTCCCTCCGCTGGAAGCACGGCGGCCGGCAGATGTTCGTCTCCCTCAACGGGCGGGGAAAGCCACGCCGAGGCCACAAGGCTCGGCGAAGACACCCTTCCACTCACTTCCTGCCCATGCTGCCCTCCTAGCTCGCCCCCGCCCGCATTCGGCCTTCTTTGGACCTGGACGGCCTTGTTCATTTGGACCCTAACCTTCCTTCCGTGTCAGATACATTGGATCAGATCTGTGACATTTGTTTGTAGACGTAGTTTGTGCTTTTAAGTTATTTTCTAAAGACTGTAAAGACAGCAGAGTGGTATTATCCTCAGGCTGTGTGTGTGTGTGACTGAGTGTGTGCGTGTGCGCGCGTGTGTGTGTGGACACTCAACTGGAGCTTCACATGGACTACTTTTAGTTAAGTCAACAAGAAGGGATGCATCTAAGCCCGCAGAGACGAGACTATCACTGTCCTCATCTTGGATATTGGACTTCTGCGAAAGAGACCTCATGAGAAAACTCAACGTCATGTCGTCACGTGATGAGAACACGGTGAAAATAGGTGGACACTTTCTAGCATTTTTTCTTTTTTAAATGATCTGTTTGTAAAGCAACAGGCATGCGACCCTGAAGATGGCTTCTGTAAAGTCCAACTAACCTTTCCATCACATCATAGACTGTACTGTAGCTACATTCCGTGTGACTGACGTAGCGGCCAGATCACAAGCATTTTCTACACTAAACAAAATGTTAACATTTTCCCACTCTACAACACGGCTAATAAAACATTTAATATATTCAAGATAGTCTGTGCTCTTAATTGCCACGCGAGTGCGAAAAGAAGTCGATTGCCCTAAAAACAATACCTTAACCCAGGCCTGGGCAATTATTTTGACTCGGGGGCCACATTTAGAGAAACAAATGTGTCTGGGGGCCGGTATATCTATTTTTAGGAACACTGATACAAAACCTCACAATAATGTATGATTGAATGCTAAAAACGTTATGACAGACCACCTTAAAGGCCTACTGAAACCCACTACTACGCAGTCTGATAGTTTATATATCAATGATGAAATCTTAACATTGCAACACATGCCAATACGGGTTAACTTATAAAGTGCAATTTTAAATTTCCCGGGAAACTTCCGGTTGAAAACGTCTGGGTATGATGACGTTTGCGCGTGACGTCAAGGGTTGAACGGAAGTATTCGGACACCATTGTATCCCAATACAAACAGCTCTGTTTACATCGCAAAATTCCACAGTATTCTGGACATCTGTGTTGGTGAATCTTTTCAAATTTGTTCAATTAACAATGAAGACAGCAAAGAAGAAAGCTGTAGGTGGGATCGGTGTATTAGCATCTGGCTGCAGCAACACAACCAGGAGGACTTTGAGTTGGATAGCAGACGCGCTACCGTGACTACAGCTTTGCTGTCCTCACCTTGACTTCCTCCGTCTCCGGGCCGCCGACCGCATCGATGATCGGGTGAAGTCCTTCGTCGCGCTGTCGATCGCTGGAACGCAGGTGAGCTTCGGTGTTGATGAGCAGATGAGGGTTGGCGTAGGTGGAGAGCTAATGTTTTTAGCATAGCTCTGTCGAGGTCCCGTAGCTAAGTTAGCTTCAATGGCGTCGTTAGCAACAGCATTGCTAGGCTTTGTCAGGCGGTACATCATTAACCGTGTGGTTACAGGTCCAGAGTTTGGTAGTATTGTTGATATTCTGTCTATCCTTCCAGTCAGTGGTTTATTTCTTTTGTTTCTATCTGCATTTAAGCCCAATGCTATCACGTTAGCTACGTAGCTAAAGTGCTTCGCCGATGTATTGTCGTGGAGATAAAAGTCACTGTGAATGTCCATTTTGCGTTCTCGACTCTCATTTTCAAGAGGATATAGTATCCGAGGTGGTTTAAAATACAAATCCGTGATCCACAATAGAAAAAGGAGAGAGTGTGGAATCCAATGAGCCCTTGTACCTAAGTTACGGTCAGAGCGAAAAAAGATACGTCCTGCACTGCACTCGAATACTTCACTCTCATGTTCCTCATCCACGAATCTTTCATCCTGGCTCAAATTAATGGGGTAATTGTCGCTTTCTCGGTCCGAATCGCTCTCGCTGCTGGTGTAAACAATGGGGAAATGTGAGGAGACTTTCAACTTGTGACGTCACGCTACTTTCGGTACAGGCAAGGCTTTTTTTTTATCAGCGACCAAAAGTTGCGAACTTTATCGTCGTTGTTCTATACTAAATCATTTCAGCAAAAATATGGCAATATCGCGAAATGATCAAGTATGACACATAGAATGGATCTGCTATTCCCGTTTAAATAAAAAAAAATCATTTCAGTGGGCCTTTAAAAAACGTAATGGAATTTTACATTTTTCTATGAACGATAAAACACTGAATATTGACCAAATATGAACACAACAAAAATGCAACAAACAGTGAAATATGAATGCAAAGGGTGCAAAATAAACCCACCTACAATCTGATATATCACTAAGCTTTGTGACGTAGATTACCATAGTAACTAATTAGATTACCAAAGTAACTGGTTTATCAGCCATAAGCGCAGATCCCAACCATTGAAATACTTTGTATAGTTCAAGACTTGCGGTCATTAGAAAACATCACTGCACATCATAATGCCAGCTACACTTTCCATCTTAAAGATCTAAAAAAAAGTATTTAGGAATGTCCGGCGGGACATATTGAAAAGCTTAACAGGCCGCATGTAGCCCCCGGGCCTTAATTTGCCCAGGTCTGCCTTAACCTCTTAAGGCCCAAGCTGTCTGTTTACATGCCTTTTTTTATTTCTCTTTGGTTTTTGGGCTTATTGGAGCCTAATTAGAATAAAAAACTACGAATCATCTTTTTATATGATGTACTTAGTCCATAAGTAACAAACGTGCACTTCATGTTTAGTGACATGCTAATTCTTATTTTTACACTTTTTTTTTTTCCAATTTCCATTGTATGTTGTACTCTTCTAACACCACCAGATGGCAGTATAAGTGTCCACATAAGGGCCATAAGACCCCAATTCAGTAGTGTACACAATTTTGGCAATACGAGCTAAAAGGTGCTGTCCACACATGTGGCCATTAAGGGTTTTAGAGGTTAACTCAGGGGTGTCAAACTTATCTTAGATCGGGGGCCACGTGGAGAAAAATCTACTCCCAAGTGGGCTGGACTGGTAAAATCACGGCACGATAACTTAAAAATAAAGACAACTGCAGGTTGTTTTCTTTGTTTAAAAATAAAAAAAGCACATTCTGAAATTGTACAAATCATGTTTTTTTTTTTGTTTTTTTTTAATTACATGTTGCGGTTAATTTTATATATACTTCATTTGTCGGTATTTATATTTTCTGCATAAATTATGTGATAATGTTCATCAGTCAACTCATTGGTGTTAATTTTCAATCTATCAAGATAAAAAAAAAGTATATCAAGATCAAATTACCATTTTTTATTTATGTAGTTTGATCATTTTCCTAGACTGATGCACTAACATCATGTGATTTATTTTGTACGTATGTAGCATCATCTACAAAGATACAAATAATTGCTATTGCGACATCCAGTGGACACATTTAGAACAGCTGTTTCTTTCATTTGAAAATTTCAGGTTCATTTTTACACTTAAACTCATCCCGCAAGCCGGATAAAACCTATTCGCGGGCCGTTTGACACACCTGCCTTAACTGCAATAACAAAAAATGAAAAGGTTCAGAATATGCAGCAGGAGCCTGCAAAGTGTGGCCTAGGGGACAATTTTGAAAATACAATTAAACAAGAACACATTTTTAAAAAGCAGCAAAAGGCTGTAGTGTAACAAGTGCTTTTTTCTTTCTTTAAATTGAGTCTAATAATGTCTTAGCATGCAGGTACAAAATTAAAAATATAAAAATCGTCCCTGCATCTTTTTATTTTGGAGTATGTGCTCTAAAGTGTGAGGGACCCTAAACAAATCGTTCCCATCAGAAATCAGAGAAACAGAAACAGCCGTTTAACATTCTTAAAGGGGAACATTATCACCAGACCTATGTAAGCGTCAATATATACCTTGATGTTGCAGAAAAAAGACCATATATTTTTTTAACCGATTTCCAAACTCTAAATGGGTGAATTTTGGCGAATTAAACGCCTTTCTATTTGTTATTCGCTCTCGAAGCGATGTGACGTCACGTTGTGACGTCACATCGGGAAGAAATCCGCCATTTTCTCACTTTCGTTGGTGTGTTGTCGGAGGGTGTAACAACACGAACAGGGACGGATTCAAGTTGCACCAGTGGCCCAAAGATGCGAAAGTGGCAAGAAATTGGACGAAATTTGTTCAAAATACGAGGCTGTGGGGAAAGCCGACGAAATGGTCAGTCGTTTGTTCCGCACACTTTACCGACGAAAGCTATGCTACGACAGAGATGGCAAGAATGTGTGGATATCCTGCGACACTCAAAGCAGATGCTGACATTCATTCCAAAACTGGACAGATCAGCTTTCAGGAAAAGAGAGCGGATGAGGGTATGTCTACAGAATATATTAATTGATGAAAACTTTATTCATTACTCGCGGTTTTACGTAAATTATTATACATAAACTGTGTTTACCAATAATTTAGCTTAAAAACATTTATTTGTTTCAATCATTCGAGTACATTCGGGTAGTCTTGTGTAATGCAGTATTTTGTGTCTATTTAGGTATGGTTAACCTGAGTGCTGAAATCGTGGAAAAATATATGTTCTTAGCGCGCCTGAAATGGGCTGTCTGCACTCTCAAAGTGCATGTTGTTGCCAAATGTATTTCATATGCTGTAAACCTAGTTCATAGTTGTTAGTTTCCTTTAATGCCAAACAAACACATACCAATCGTTGGTTAGAAGGCGATCGCCGAATTCGTCCTCGCTTTCTCCCGTGTCGCTGGCTGTCGTGTCGTTTTCGTCGGTTTCGCTTGCATACGGTTCAAACCGATATGGCTCAATAGCTTCAGTTTCTTCTTCAATTTCGTTTTCGCTACCTGCCTCCACACTACAACCATCCGTTTCAATACATGCGTAATCTGTTGAATCGCTTAAGCCGCTGAAATCCGAGTCTGAATCCGAGCTAATGTCGCTATACCTTGCTGTTCTATCCGCCATGTTTGTTTGTATTGGCATCACTGTGTGACGTCACAGGAAAATGGACGGGTGTATATAACGATGGTTAAAATCAGGCACTTTGAAGCTTTTTTTAGGGATATTGCGTGATGGGTAAAATTTTGAAAAAAACTTCGAAAAATAAAATAAGCCACTGGGAACTGATTTTTAATGGTTTTAACCCTTCTGAAAATGTGACAATGTTCCCCTTTAACCGTGTAATAATAAGTTAACGACCCTGAAAGCAACTTTTACATCTTTGGATGTGATTCTCTTTATAAATACAGTTTGGACACGCCTTCTCCTCATTCAATGCGTTGTCTTTATTTTCATGACTGTAGATGGTCACTGAAGGCATCACAACTATGAATGAACACATGTGGAGTTATGCACTTAACAAAAAAAGGTGAAATAACTGAAAACATGTTTTATATTCTACTTTCTTCAAAATAGCCACCCTTTGCGCTGATTACTTTTTCGCACACTCTTGGCATTCTCTCGATGAGCTTCAAGCACACCTGTAAAGTGTAAAGTGTGGATATACTGTGGTCAAAAGTTTACATACACCTGTAAAGAACATAATGTCATGGCTGTTTTGAGTTTCCAATCATTTCTACAACTCTTATTTTTTTGTGATAGAGTGATTGGAGCACATACTTGTTGGTCACAAAAAAACATTCATGAAGTTTGGTTCTTTTATGAATTTATTTTGGGTCTACTGAAAATGTGAGCAAATCTGCTGGGTCAAAAGTATACATACAGCAATGTTAATATTTGCTTATGTCCCTTGGCAAGTTTCACTGCAATAAGGCGCTTTTTGGTAGCCATCCACAAGCTTCTGGTTGAATTTATGACCACTACTCTTGACAAAATTGGTGCAGTTCAGCTAAATGGGTTTCTGACATGGACTTGTTTCTTCAGCATTGTCCACACTTTGGAAAGGTCATTCTAAAACCTTAATTCTCGCCTGATTTAGCCATTCCTTTACCACTTTTGACGTGTGTTTGGGGTCATTTTCCTGTTGGAACACCCAACTGCGCCCAAGACCCAACCGGGTGATGATTTTAGGTTGAAGAATTTGGAGGTAATCCTCCTTTTTTATTCTCCCATTTACTCTCTGTAAAG
>NC_084565.2:24857500-24905000 GCF_033978685.3 Nerophis lumbriciformis
TATCTTGTTAACTATTCTGATTGTTAATTTGCTTTCTTTAAGTAAAAAAAAGGTCAAAGACAAAGCTATTCGGTTTCTTGTGAGTATATACACTTCACTGCCGATGTGGGGGGGCGCCACCTAAAATCTTGCCTAGGGCGCCAGATTGGTTAGGGCCGGGCCTGAGTGCGGCCCGCGAGTTTTATATGAATGCTGCTTGACAGCGTCATACTTGCTAACCCTCCCGATTTTTCCGGGAGACTCCCGAATTCCAGGGCAACTGTTTTCTCGAATGTCTGCTGATTTTCACCCTAGCAACAATAATAAGAGCGTGCCATGATGGCACAGCATTTAACGCCTTCTACAACCTGTTCAAACATCGTGCCAGCTCAGCCTCTTGTTATATGCATCTTCTGCTTGCACACGTAAGTGACAGCAAGGCATACTTGGTCAACAGCCACACAGGTCACACTGACGGTGGCCGTATAAAACAACTTTAACACTCTTACTAATATGCGCCACACTGTGAACCCACACCAAACAAGAATGACAAACACATTTCGGGAGAACATCTGCACTGTAACACAACATAAACACAACAGAACAAATACCCAGAATCCCATGCAGCCCTAACTCTTCTGGGCTACATTATACACCCCCCCTACCAGCAAACCCTGCCCACCTCAACCGACACACGTAGCCCGGAAGAGTTAGGACTGCATGGGATTCTGGGTATTTGTTCTGTTGTGTTTATGTTGTGTTACAGTGCGGATGTTCTCCCGAAATGTGTTTGTCATTCTTGTTTGGTGTGGGTTCACAGTGTGGCGCATATTAGTAAGAGTGTTAAAGCTGTTTTATACGGCCAACGTCAGTGTGACCTGTATGGCTGTTGACCAAGTATGCCTTGCTGTCAGTTACGTGTGCAAGCAGAAGCCTCATACAACGTGTAGTTGGGCAGGCACGCTGTGTGTACAGGTTGTAGAGGGCGTTAAATGCTGTTTCATTATGGCACGCCCATATTTTTATTGTTAAGGTGAAAATCGGAGAATAATTGCCCTGGGAGAGGCACCGAAATCCGTAAGTCTCCCGGGAAAATCGGGAGGGTTGGCAAGTATGCAGCTGAGCCGTATCAGAGTGGTCAAAGAGCCGCATGCGGCTCCGGAGCCGCGGGTTGCCGACACCTGGCTTAAGGGATACCATCATTCATAGCATTTTGAACACAACCCATAGGTGGCGCTACAAATGTAATTTATAGTCATGTTTGCAAAAAGGTTGAATTGCCGCTGCTGAGCCCTAAAGCATGCACAGTAATGGTGGACTGGCCTGCTCATCAGCGTCTCATGTCCTCTATAACCATGTCAAAACTCCGGACACACCAAAGAGGGGAGGAGGGTAAGCAATTATCATTGTGCCGACATAAGACGCTTCGGTGCAAAATCAACATTGAAGATCCCAGAAGGATCAGCGAAAGGATGGTAAGGACATCGGGAATGATGTCAAAAACACAAGCGTCTGGTCCCTGCTTGATCAGACGATGACCGCCGCTGCCAAAGTGTCTGCCAATGCACCAGGGGAGCTCAGTGGAAACATCTGCAAAGTGCGCTACGTTTTCTTCAAAACCTCATAAAAAGCGAGCAAAAAAGTAATAGAATGGACAACTTCTATAGGGGCCACAAGTCACGCTGCCTCAGTGACAACAAGCGGAACCTTTGAAACCCTGTGTGGTCATTCTCTCTCACAGCGGCTGAAAAGAACTGTGGTGGGTGGGAAAGAGAGAGAGAGAAAAAAAAACTTATGTATGTAGAGGAAAGTGGAGGGCTTGGGTGCGGGGGGGAGACGCCGTAGGGGACGGGGGGGGGGGCGTCAGACAGGACCAAGGCACGATGTTTAAAGCGCTTATTGAATTGCCATTACAGCTCCTGAGACTAATTGTGGCTGTTGTGAGTCTCTCAGTGGCCTAGGGGGCTCTGGAGTGGACCCTGTATGCTCTTACCCAGTGGGGTTTTCAGACTGAGTGGCCCTGAAAGAGAAAAGGACCACCGTAGATCAATGGCAAACCTTTCACTCTTTCACGGTGCCCGGGCTAATCCGTCTCATTTGTCTGCCGTTTGTCCAGGCACATTCACGACTCCCCGAATTTAGGATTAGGCCTTGTTTTGTTACAAAAACAGCCCGACTTATAGTACGGCGCTGAATGGGCCGAGCAAAGGGCGGCCGGTGGCGCTGTGGCCTTACACATGCTAGTGTCTGCGCAAGTAGTGCCACTGTTCACAGAATGCCTTCTTTGTTTTCGCAACAGCACAGAAATTACGGAATATCACTTCTCCAATTTGTTGGACTCGGCAAATATCGAAATCTCCTAAAGAAGGCACTTGTCTGCGTTTTTAATCGGCCTGCTGTATCGCCGACACTGCCTGTGAGAAAGGGTGTCGTGCAACTCCAGGACAGGGGTGTGACGTTTAACCCTGAGGCGCTATCTGCTTTCAAACGGCCCTCTAAAGACTGCTTTCTTCTGTTTTTTTCCCCAAGTGGCTCTTCTGTAAGAACAGCGCCGACATGAAACGGGTACTTTAAGTTGACCTGCGAATTTGACTCCTTCCGATGCAGTACCAGAGGCATATCTCCCATCATGGCTTCTCTATAAAAAGGTGAACAATGCAGGATCTATTTTGTGGCATCTTTGTGTCAGACTGTTGAAGGCCTACTGAAACCCACTACTACCGACCACGCAGGCTGATAGTTTATATATCAATGATGAAATCTTAACATTGCAACACATGCCAATACGGCCGGGTTAGCTTACTAAAGTGCAATTTTAAATTTTGCGCCGAAATATCCTGCTGAAAACGTCTCGGTATGATGACGTCTGCGCGTGACGTCACGGATTGTAGAGGACATTTTGGGACAGCATGGTGGCCAGCTATTAAGACGTCTGTTTCATTGCAAAATTCCACAGTATTCTGGACATCTGTGTTGGTGAATCTTTTGCTATTTGTTCAATGAACAATGGAGACAGCAAAGAAGAAAGCTGTAGGTGGGAAGCGGTGTATTGCGGCAGGTGTTTGCTTGATAACGCCGTAGAATGCACCCCCTGACTGTTTTGCCGGATAACACAGCCGGTGTTTCATTGTTTGAAATTAAACAATGGATGTCCGCTAACTTCTTGCAACTCAACGCCAAGAAAACGGAAATGCTGATTATCGGTCCTGCTAAACACCGACATTTATTTAATAATACCACCTTAACATTTGACAACCAAACAATTACACAAGGCGAATCAGTAAAGAATCTGGGTATTATCTTCGACCCAACTCTCTCGTTTGAATCACACATTAAGAGTGTTACTAAAACGGCCTTCTTTCATCTCCGTAATATCGCTAAAATTCGTTCTATTTTATCCACTAGCGACGCTGAGATCATTATTCATGCGTTCGTTACGTCTCGTCTCGACTACTGTAACGTATTATTTTCGGGTCTCCCTATGTCTAGCATTAAAAAATTACAGTTGGTACAAAATGCGGCTGCTAGACTTTTGACAAGAACAAGAAAGTTTGATCATATTACGCCTATACTGGCTCACCTGCACTGGCTTCCTGTGCACTTAAGATGTGACTTTAAGGTTTTACTACTTACGTATAAAATACTACACGGTCTAGCTCCGTCCTATCTTGTCGATTGCATTGTACCATATGTCCCGGCAAGAAATCTGTGTTCAAAGAACTCTGGCTTATTAGTGATTCCCAGAGCCCAAAAAAAGTCTGCGGGCTATAGAGCGTTTTCTATTCGGGCTCCAGTACTATGGAATGCCCTCCCGGTAACAATTAGAGATGCTACCTCAGTAGAAGCATTTAAGTCCCATCTTAAAACTCATTTGTATACTCTAGCCTTTAAATAGCCCCCCTGTTAGACCAGTTGATCTGCCGTTTCTTTTCTTTTCTCCTCTGCTCCCCTTTTCCTTGAGGGGGGGGGCACAGGTCCGGTGGCCATGGATGAAGTGCTGGCTGTCCAGAGTCGGGACCCGGGGTGGACCGCTCGCCTGTGCATCGGCTGGGAACATCTCTGCGCTGCTGACCCGTCTCCGCTCGGGATGGTGTCCTGCTGGCCCCACTATGGACTGGACTCTTACTATTATGTTGGATCCACTATGGACTGGACTCTCACAATATTATGTCAGACCCACTCGACATCCATTGCTTTCGGTCTCCCCTAGGGGGGGGGGGGGGTTACCCACATATGCGGTCCTCTCCAAGGTTTCTCATAGTCATTCACATCGACGTCCCACTGGGGTGAGTTTTTCCTTGCCCGTATGTGGGCTTTGTACCGAGGATGTCGTTGTGGCTTGTGCAGCCCTTTGAGACACTTGTGATTTAGGGCTATATAAATAAAGATTGATTGATTGATTGATTGATTGATTGTTTACATTCCCGGAAGATGACAGTCAAGCTTTACCATTGGCCTGTGGAGAACTGGGACAACAGAGACTTACCAGGAGGACTTTGAGTTGTATACGCAGACAAGGTACCGTGAGTACGCATGCAGCTGCGGCTTCCAAACATTTGATCGCTTGCCCGTACGTGCGTGCCGCTATGTGCATGTCACGTACGTAACTTTGGGGACTTTGGGGAAATATATGTGCTGTATGAACTTTGGGGAGGTGAACGGTACTTTGGGCTGTGGGATTGAGTGTGTTATGCAGGTGTTTGAGTTGTATTGGCGGGTTATATGGACGGGAGGGGGGAGGTGTTTGTTATGCAGGATTAATTTGTGGCATATTAAATATAAGCCTGGTTGTGTTGTGGCTAATAGAGTATATATATATGTCTTGTGTTTATTTACTGTTTTAGTCATTCCCAGCTGAATATCAGGTCCCACCCGCCTCTCACAGCATCTTCCCTATCTGAATCGCTCCCACTGCCCTCTAGTCCTTCACTCTCACTTTCCTCATCCACAAATCTTTCATCCTCGCTCAAATTAATGGGGAACTCGTCGCTTTCTCGGTCCGAATCGCTCTCGCTGCTGGTGGCCATGATTGTAAACAATGTGCAGATGTGAGGAGCTCCACAACCTGTGACGTCACGCGCATATCGTCTGCTACTTCCGGTACAGGCAAGTTTTTTTTATCAGCGACCAAAAGTTGCAAACTTTATCGTCGATGTTCTCTACTAAATCCTTTCAGCAAAAATATGGCAATATCGTGAAATGATCAAGTATGACACATAGAATGGACCTGCTATCCCCATTTAAATAAGAATATCGCATTTCAGTAGGCCTTTAGGTATTTCAATATAATGCTACCATAGTTTTGAACCTCAAGCTTCTTTCAAACTGCCCAATAATACTGGAGTATTTCCTGGTACGAACAGCTACCAACACCCAATGGATGGTCAAAGACAATCGTCAGGTTTGCCACCCTTGGATGCAGTACCAGAGGCTTACAGAGGCGGAGAACTGTCTGTGTGAAAGAGTATCATGCAATGCTGGGCACAGGGCAGTAAAGTATAACGTACAGATGTAACGATATGAAAATGTCAGGCCACGGTTATTGTGACCAAGATGATCATGGTTATCATTATTATCAGAATATTGCTGAATGTGCTCAAAAAGTACTTCCATACACACTGAAATATTTGGGCCATTTTTTAAATAACTAAAATCAAAACATAGACACACTGTTAGGAAACCCAGTATTGTGCATGTTATGTGTTTCTTATACTTCACTAATTGTGTTTTAAGTCTTAGTAATACGTTTTTACTGTTTTAAATATTGGTTTGTACTTTAACACTTTAAGATTTATTTGAGGTCTGTCAACGTTAACTCGTTAATGCATGCGATTAAAAAAAAAATATATTGCTTTATCATTAATGAGGATTGAATGTGGAATTCCACAAGGTTCGGTTTTGGGACCAAAATTGTTTATTTTATATATTAATGATATATGTGAGGTATCAAAGTTATTGAAATTTGTATTATTTGCGGACGACACCAACTTTTATAGTTCGGGACATGACTTAAAAGCATTATCAAACATTATTGAACAGGAAATGATTAAACTTAAGAAATGGTTTGATGTCAATAAATTATCATTAAATGTAAAAAAACAAAGTTCATGATTTTTTGTAAGAGGAAAAGGGAGGAAACGATCAAACTGTCAATAGATGGAATTGATATTGAAAGGGTTTCTGAACTAAGATTTTTAGGAGTGATACTGGATGACGGTCTGACATGGAAATCTCATATTGCACATGTACGGAAAAAGATGTCTAAGAATATTTTTGTATTAAATAAGGTAAAATATGTGTTAGATTATAAGGCAATGCGTATATTGTATTGTGCACTTATATTGCCATATATCAGCTACTGTGTGGAAGTGTGGGGGAACACATATAAGAGTAACAAAGGCATTGTATCAACTACAGAAAAGAGCTATAAGGATTATTCATAAAGTAGATTACTTAAAACACACTAACATATTTATCAATTCGGGTTTATTGAAATTACAGGAGCTAGTAAAGTTACAGACATTATGTGTCATGTTTAAGGCTAAAAATAAAACATTACCAGCAAATTTACAAAAAAAGTCATTTCCAACATCAGTATTCAAGGACAACTTTAAAACAAATGTGCATATCAGTGGTGGGGGTTAAACTATGGAATTCTCTTTACAATGAGATAAAAAATTGTAAAAATATATTCCAATTGAAAAAAATATATAAAGACAGAACAATAAGATCATACGGACAGCCATAAGTGTTTACATTTTGCTTTCTATTGATTATTTTACTTGTTTTTTTGTCTGGTTTTGTATTTGTTTTGTATCATCCCGTGAGGTGTATATTACTTTTGGTTTTTTTGTTCGGTTTGTACTTCATGAAGTTTTGCACTTGTTGTGTTTTTTTGTTTGTTTTCGTTATATTTGGATGTAATTGTTGGTTTATATGATATCATTAAGTAAGACTATGTATTATGTTGAAGGGTGCTGGAAAATATAAGATTTTTCTTCATCCTGCTCCTTCTCAGGCATTGGTGTGTAAATGTATAATTGAATAATTGTGGTATAATTGTCTATCGATCACAGATGCACATCAATGAAGGAGATAAATAAAATTGAATGAATTAATGAATTAATGAATGAACATTAATCACTGTGTCTGTTTTGACCGCCGGAGGGCAGTGCACATTGCACAGGCAGTGATTACATTACACGTCGGTGTAGTTAGAGCGATATGCTTAGCGCCTAATTTAGCTTCCAAACAAAATCAGATGGAAATTTAGGTAAAACTAAGGTCATTTGTTGGTATTGCACCAAAATGTTATCATCGGCACACATCAAGTTTAAAATGCCATTTGTAAGTGAAACAAGAACATGAGGATGGCCCCACTGGCATGAATGCTATATGGGCAGCAAACAGAGGACAACAAACTATGCTGGATAAGTTAAACAATGCAACAAACAGTAACCGCATGTAGGACATTAACATCTGTGAAGACCTAGTGCTGCAAGTTGTCCTTCATGTCCCCAACTACCTCCAAAGTACCACGGAGCTGTCATTTGAAAGAGTAAATAAGCTTGTTTGTTGAAACAACTGGTTAAACTAAGGCCCCGTCTATATTAAGCTGGAAAACTCCTTAAAGGGGAACATTATCACAATTTCAGAATGGTTAAAACCATTACAAATCAGTTCCCAGTGGCTTACTTTATTTTTCGAAGTTTTTTTCAAAATTTTACCCATCGAGCAATATCCCTAAAAAAAGCTTCAAAGTGCCTGATTTTAACCATCGTTATATACACCCGTCCATTTTCCTGTGACGTCACACAGTGATGCCAATACAAACAAACATGGCGGATAGAACAGCAAGGTATAGCGACATTAGCTCGGATTCAGACTCGGATTTCAGCGGCTTAAGCGATTCAACAGATTACGCATGTATTGAAACGGATGGTTGTAGTGTGGAGGCAGGTAGCGAAAACGAAATTGAAGAAGAAACTGAAGCTATTGAGCCATATCGGTTTGAACCGTATGCAAGCGAAACCGACGAAAACGACACGACAGCCAGCGACACGGGAGAAAGCGAGGACGAATTCGGCGATCGCCTTCTAACCAACGATTGGTATGTGTTTGTTTGGCATTAAAGGAAACTAACAACTATGAACTAGGTTTACAGCATATGAAATACATTTGGCAACAACATGCACTTTGAGAGTGCAGACAGCCCAATTTTCATCAATTAATATATTCTGTAGACATACCCTCATCCGCTCTCTTTTCCTGAAAGCTGATCTGTCCAGTTTTGGAGTTGATGTCAGCAGGCCAGGGAAGCTAGGGTCGATATTCTTCTCTTGATCATCTTCGGTGGCATAAGGGACGGTGTGAGCCAAGACATCCAGGGGGTTTAGCTCGCTCGTCTGCGGGAACAAACTGCCGCCATTGCTTGCCGTGCTACCGACGTCCTTTGTCCCTGAATTGCTCACACACTCCGGCAGATTCAATGGGGATCTGGCGGAAGATTTCTTTGACTTTATCGTTGGAAATGCATCTGCTTTGAGTGTCGCAGGATATCCACACATTCTTGCCATCTCTGTCGTAGCATAGCTTTCGTCGGTAAAGTGTGCGGAACAAACTTCCAATTTCTTGCCACTTTCGCATCTTTGGGCCACTGGTGCAACTTGAATCCGTCCCTGTTCGTGTTGTTACACCCTCCGACAACACACCGACGAGGCATGATGTCTCCAAGGTACGGAAAACAGTCGAAAAAACGGAAAATAACAGAGCTGATTTGACTCGGTGTTTGAGAAAATGGCGGATTGCTTCCCGATGTGACGTCACGTTGTGACGTCATCGCTCCGAGAGCGAATAATAGAAAGGCGTTTAATTTGCCAAAATTCACCCATTTAGAGTTCGGAAATTGGTTAAAAAAATATATAGTCTTTTTTCTGCAACATCAAGGTATATATTGACGCTTACATAGGTCTGGTGATAATGTTCCCCTTTAAACGAACAACTATTTAGCCTAAACCCCGTGTCAGCCACACTAACCCATAATTTAAGGTTCCCCTCCTTGGATATTTTTTTTTACACGGCTAAGTGCGCCGTCTATTTCTTGAATCTCCGGCTCTTAGCTCTGTATGGACTCATTGATCGTTTACAAACTGAGTTCGGAGAGGAAGTGACGCCAGAAAGAACGCGCCACAGCCAGCTTCATAACAACCGGTTTCCACTCGGAGGTAACCACCAGAAAGATGGAGGCGAATCATCCAGACCTGTCCGTGTTTCTCCTTCTTCTACATGTACAGACCCTTGTAGAAATCACACATGAGTACCTTAAGAGAAGGAAACGCGCGATTGCAGCTATTTCGGATACAACACATCTCAGGCGGCAACATAGCAATGTTGGGGGACGGTTTTGGATAAGTCCTGGAAGAACGGCAGCCTGGTGGGATATGTTTGTCAACGAGTGTGTTGTGCCAAAGGAATGGCAAGAGAACTTTCGAATGTCCAGGTCAGCTGTGATTCTAGTTACCGAACAACTTTGTAAAAGGGAAGTCAACGAGAATGCCGGCCCCCGTGGATGTGATAAAAAAAGGTAGCGTATGCTTTGTATTACCAGGCCGACGAGGGAAGACTACGGAAAACAGCGAATGCATTTGGACTGGCAAAGCAAATTGTATCAGTCATTGTCCGCGATGTATATCGAGCGATTACTCAACGTCTAGTTTTGTACTCCATAACTATTGTGAAGCCATGAAGGAGCCGCTAAACGACCGCCATTTTCAGGCTCCAAGCACAGACAGGATTGCAAGAATGGACAATGAAGGTGAAGGCAAGAGAGTGAGAAGTGTCCTGACCAGATATATCTAGATCCCTAGATTGATTGTTGTAAAATGTTCTTTATCACATTGTTTACTTTCACACATCCATTAAAGATATGATTCATTTATGATGGCTCAGGTGTGAATCACTACAATATGGCTAGTCTAACAGCTGCTGATGGTGAGGCAAGAAAGGTTTACTGTTAAAATAAATGTGGCAATAGGCTACACAACAATGGATGTCCGCTAACTTCTTGCAACTCAACGCCAAGAAAACGGAAATGCTGATTATCGGTCCTGCTAGACACCGACATTTATTTAATAATACCACCTTAACATTTGACAACCAAACAATTACACAAGGCGACTCTGTAAAGAATCTGGGTATTATCTTCGACCCAACTCTCTCCTTTGAGTCACACAAGAGTGTTACTAAAACGGCCTTCTTTCATCTCCGTAATATCGCTAAAATTCGTTCTATTTTATCCACTAGCGACGCTGAAATCATTATTCATGCGTTCGTTACGTCTCGTCTCGATTACTGTAACGTATTATTTTCGGGTCTCCCTATGCCTAGCATTAAAAGATTACAGTTGGTACAAAATGCGGCTGCTAGACTTTTGACAAGAACAAGAAAGTTTGATCATATTACGCCTATACTGGCTCACCTGCACTGGCTTCCTGTGCACTTAAGATGTGACTTTAAGGTTTTACTACTTACGTATAAAATACTACACGGTCTAGCTCCAGCCTATCTTGCCGATTGTATTGTACCATATGTCCCGGCAAGAAATCTGCGTTCAAAGAACTCCGGCTTATTAGTGATTCCCAGAGCCCAAAAAAAGTCTGCGGGCTATAGAGTGTTTTCTATTCGGGCTCCAGTACTATGGAATGCCCTCCCGGTAACAGTTAGAGATGCTACCTCAGTAGAAGCATTTAAGTCCCATCTTAAAACTAATTTGTATACTCTAGCCTTTAAATAGCACCCCTTTTTTAGACCAGTTGATCTGCAGTTTCTTTTCCTTTCTCCTCTGCTCCCCTCTTCCTTGTGGGGGGGGGAGTTGCACAGGTCTGGTGGCCATGGATGAAGTGCTGGCTGTCCAGAGTTGGCACCCGGGGTGGACCGCTCGCCTGTGCATCGGTTGGGAACATCTCTGCGCTGCTGACCCGTCTCCGCTCGGGATAGTTTCCTGCTGGCCCCACTAGGGACTGGACTCTTACTATTATGTTGGATCCACTATGGACTGGACTCTCACAATATTATGTCAGACCCACTCGACAGACTTTGCATTCAGTCTCCCCTAGAGGGGGGGGTCACCCACATATGCGGTCCTCTCCAAGGTTTCTCATAGTCATTCACATCGACGTCCCACTGGGGTGAGTTTTTCCTTGCCCTTATGTGGGCTCTGTACCGAGGATGTCGTTGTGGCTTGTGCAGCCCTTTGAGACAGTTGTGATTTAGGGCTATATAAATAAACATTGATTGATTGATTGATTGATTGATTGACATTGAAATACTTCACATACCAGACTGCCGGGTAAGGATACCCTTCCAGGTCAGAGGTGACTATGACGTAATATATGCGCGTCTGCCATTATCCGCGCATGCGTACTAGGTTGCGTTGCACCCACGGACGGAGAGGGTAGGGGGTCTTAAACCAAAGCTTAAACGATGGCATTGTGTGTGTGGACAGGGATAAGGTTAGGTAGGTTATACCCTGGATAACATTAGCCGTCTTCATGTAGAGGCAGCCTAAGGAAGAGCAAATGCAGATGTAAATAGTGCATTACGTAAAGTTGGTCATGGGTGTGTTTACTACATTATATTAATATACTGTACATCTGTACCTTGTTTACTATATTATTGCATAGACTTTCAAAATCTGCACTTAATTTTTACAATACTTACTGTCACCAAGTTTGGAGCATTTCAATGACTTGCAGTTCAGTAAAACATTTAAAAAATCTTCTTTTATGACATTCTGACTAAATTGCATTGCATTTGTATACAAATATTGGGGTATTTTCTCAAGCAAATTTGGGTATAAACGCAAATAATAACCTGTGATTAATCATGATTAATCACAGCTCAAGAGTGTGATTAATCTGAGATTAAAAATGAATCACTTGACAGCCCTAATTGAGTTTTTTTTTAAAGTGCGTATCCCCTGATAGTTGAACCTCAGACTCAGAAGGAGCAGTGTGGTTTTTAGCCTGGTTGTGGAACTGTGGACCAGCTCTATACTCCCGGCAGGATCCTTCGAGGGTGCATGGGAGTTTGCCCAACCAGTTTGGAAAAGGCATTTGACCGTGTTCCTCGGGAAGTCCTGTGGGGAGTGCTCACAGAGTATGTGGTATCAGACCGACTGATTGTGGCATCCGTTTCCTCTATGATCGGTGCGAGAGCTTGGTCTGCTTTGCCAGCAGTAAGTCGGACTCGTTTTCAGTGAGGGTTGGACTCCGCCAGGGCTGCCCTTTGTCACTGATTTGGTTCATAACTTTTATGGACAGAATATTGAGGCGTTGTCAGGGCGTTGAGGGCATCCGGTTTGGTGGCTGCAGGATTAGGTCTCTGCTTTTTGCAGATTATGTTGTCCTGCTAGCTTCACCTGGCCAGGAGTTCGCAGCCGAGTGTGAAGCGACTGGGATGAATCCAAGTCAGAGTCAGCCCATGGTTCTTGCTCGTAAAAGGGTAGAGTGCTATCTCTGGATTGGAGATCTTGTCTTGAGTAGAGGACTTCAAGTGCCTCGGAGTCTTGTTCATGAGTGAGGGAAGAGTGGATTGTGAGATTGACAGGCGTACGGTGCCGCATCTGCAGTGATGCGCACCTGTATCAATCTGTCGTGGTGAAGAAGGACCTGAGCCAAAAGGCAAACCTCTCAATTTATGGGTCGATCTCTACCCTATCCTCACCTATGGTCATGAGCTTTGGGTTGTGACCAAAAGGACAAGACCACAGGTACAAGCAGCCAAAATGAGTTTCCTCCGTCGGGTAGCAGGGCTCTCCCTTAGAGATTGATTGATTGATTGATTGATTGAGATAGGGTGGGAAGCTCTGTCTTTCGGGCAAAGCTCAAAATAAAGCCGCTGCTCCTCCACATCAAGAAAAGCTAGATGAGGTGGTTCGAGCATCTGGTCAGAAGGCTCCCTTGATGCCTCCATGGGGAGGTGTTTAGGGCAAGTTTGACCGGTCGAAGGACACCGGAGAGACCCAGGACACATTGGGGGGGACTAGGTCTCCCAGCTCGCCTGGGAACTCCCCGGGATCCCCCGGACGGAGCTGGACGAAGTGGCTGGAGAGAGGGAAGTCTGGGCTTCTTTGCTTAAGCTGCTGCCCCCCTCTATGAGCAAGGCGCAGTGTTACTCAAAGTAGTTCCTCGGCATTAGGTCTTAAATAACAATACTCAGGCCACGGAGTTTAAATGGAACGTTTTTTGCGTTCTTTTGGATTGTTAGCCGCCTCTTGCTGTGTGTACTTGTCTCACAAGGGTTGTGAATGATGGGCAAAATTCCCCACAAAAGTGCAGTTCCCCTTTAAAGCCAGGCTATTTTCTGTGTGAACAGCATCGACACAGAATGGAGGGTTTGACCTCAACCTGCAAATGTTCAAACAAGTACATAAAAGACAAAGTAGTCAGATTTTCCCTGTTCTGATCTACCTTTGAAAGTAAAATGTCATAAAGGACCGGAACAACCGGAACGAATGCATTTTGCACAGTCTAACTCATGCAGAGGAAATTTCACCAGCGCTTCAATCCTTTGTCTGAACCCTTGCGTTCGGGTCGTCTTGGCAGTGCCAGAAAACGCGCTCTTATTGCCGAGTGGATCAGCCGTAGCGTTTGACGGCCCTCGGCGAACATATTAGAAAGAGCTACCGAGCCGGCACACACACCAGTATTTGTACCCCGTGAAATGCGCTGAAGCCAGGGAATGTGCACGGTGCAGACGCCCCATGTCGGGCATTCCCGGGATGCCTGTTACCTTGCCAGACACCAGGGGGGGCAAGAGGAGGAGGCCTGTATGAATCGGAAGGGATGAGAAGAACAGAAAGGCCGGAAATACACTGCAAAAACTGAAATCTAAGTAAGATTATATATCTCAAATAAGGGTGATATGTGCTTATTTTCTGTCTGATAACATAATTCTTCTCACTAAGCAGATTTTATGTTAGAGTGTTTTACTTGTTTTAAGGGTTTTGGTCCTAAATTGCTGAGATTTTATGACCTATATTGAGTAAAACATGCTTGAAACTAGAATATCAACTGTTGCAAAGCTGTGTCATCAACACTCACAAGTATAAAACTACTTTTTTAAAGTAATAATTTCTTATTTCAAGCATGATGCCGAGCGCATATCATTATGTCAAGATAATGGCACTAGCATTTACTTAATTTAAGAATATTTTTCAACATATTGAGCAAAAAGATGTCTTTTTTTCTACCAAGAAAATTGCACTTGTTATTAGTGAAAATATACATATTTTAAAGGTATTGTGGGGTTCATTGAGGTTAGCTAATTTTACTTGTTTTGGAAAGTCTTGACAAGCCGAATTTTCTTGTTCTTTTGGCAGATAATTTTGCTTAGTTGAAATAAAATACCCCTCATTTTTGTATTTTTTTTTCTTGTTTTTGAACACTGACTTTTTGCAGTGTACTATTTAAACAGAAAAATGTGCTTGTTGCAAAATAAATAAAAAAAACAGTCATACCTAACGATATTCATACCCTTTGACTTAAAGTTTTTGTTCGAATCTAAATACAAGCTGAGAAATAAGTTTTTCCACAATAATGCCTTTTGACCACATCGTTTTATTATCTTTTGGGAAACGCTTATGTCATTTCCAATCAAGAAAACATTGCTGTTTGGATAAAAGTAACTTGAAGTCAACACTTTCCAGCGATATGAATAATTTTAGCCTTCACTATATTGTACTGTGCACAGTACAATATAGTGCTTGCTGGCCCTGACGGCACACCACTGGTATTACAAACCCCGTTTCCATATGAGTTGGGAAATTGTGTTAGATGCAAATATAAACGGAATACAATGATTTGCAAATCATTTTCAACCCATATTCAGTTGAATATGCTACAAAGACAACATATTTGATGTTCAAACTGACAAACATTTTTTTTGTGCAAATAATCATTAACTTTAGAATTTGATGCCAGCAACACGTGACAAAGAAGTTGGGAAAGGTGGCAATAAATACTGATAAAGTTGAGGAATGCTCATCAAACACTTATTTGGAACATCCCACAGGTGAACAGGCAAATTGGGAACAGGTGGGTGCCATGATTGGGTATAAAAGTAGATTCCATGAAATGCTCAGTCATTCACAAACAAGGATGGGGTGAGGGTCACTACTTTGTCAACAATTGCGTGAGCAAATTGTTGAACAGTTTAAGAAAAACCTTTCTCAACCAGCTATTGCAAGGAATTTAGGGATTTCACCATTTACAATCCGTAATATCATCAGAGGGTTCAGAGAATCTGGAGAAATCACTGCACGTAAGCAGCTAAGCCCGTGACCTTCGATCCCTCAGGCTGTACTGCATCAACAAGCGACATCAGTGTGTAAAGGATATCACCACATGGGCTCAGGAACACTTCAGAAACCCACTGTCAGTAACTACAGATGGTCGCTACATCTGTAAGTGCAAGTTAAAACTCTCCTATGCAAGGCGAAAACCGTTTATCGACAACACCGAGAAACGCCGTCGGCTTTGCTGGACCTGAGCTCATCTAAGATGGACTGATACAAAGTGGAAAAGTGTTCTGTGGTCTGACGAGTCCACATTTCAAATTGTTTTTGGAAACTGTGGACGTCGTGTCCTCCGGACCAAAGAGGAAAATAACCATGTGGATTGTTATAGGCGCAAAGTTGAAAAGCCAGCATCTGTGGTGGTATGGGGGTGTATTAGTGCCCAAGGCATGGGTAACTTACACATCTGTGAAGGCACCATTAATGCTGAAAGGTACATACAGGTTTTGGAGCAACATATGTTGCCATCCAAGCAACGTTACCATGGACGCCCCTGCTTATTTCAGCAAGACAATGCCAAGCCACGTGTTACATCAACGTGGCTTCATAGCAAAAGAGTGCGGGTACTAGACTGGCCTGCCTGTAGTCCAGACCTGTCTCCCATTGAAAATGTGTGGCGCATTATGAAGCCTAAAATACCACAACGGAGACCCCCGGACTGTTGAACAACTTAAGCTGTACATCAAGCAAGAATGGGAAAGAATTTCACCTGAAAAGCTTAAAAGATGTGTCTCCTCAGTTCCCAAACGTTTACTGAGTGTTGTTAAAAGCTACTTTGCCACGTGTTGCAGCCATTAAATTATAATTTAATTACTGCAAAAAAAAGTTTATGAGTTTGAACATCAAATATCTTGTCTTTGTAGTGCATTCAATTAAATATGGGTTGAAAAGGATTTTCAAATCATTGTATTCCGTTTATATTTACATCTAACACAATTTCCCAACTCATATGGAAACGGGGTTTGTACATATAGCCTGCCATAATCTAGAATTAGGTTAGACAATAATAGAAAACTGTATTGACATTGTATTAAGCGCTTCATGATTTATGGTTGCCACTCTTGGTCTGTGCTATAAGACAAATACAAAGTGGTGACCCTCGCCCCATCCTTGTTTGTGAATGACTGAGCATTTCATGGAAGCTGCTTTTATACCCAATCATGGCACCCACCTGTTCCCAATTAGCCTGTTCACCTGTGGGACGTTCCAAATAAGTGTTTGATGAGCATTCCTCAACTTTCTTTGTCTTTTCTTGCCACTTGTGCCAGCTTTTTTGAAACATGTTGCAGGCATCAAATTCCAAATGAGCTAATATTTGCAAAAAATAACAAAGTTTACCAGTTCGAACGTTAAGTATCTTGTCTTTGTAATTCAAACCTATATTCAATTCAATTGAATATAGATTGAAAAGGATTTGCAAATCACTGTATTCTGTTTTTATTTACGATTTACACAACGTGCCAACTTCTCTAGTTTTGGGTTTTGTACACAATTTTTCTTTGAGTGCAATAAGAAAAGCCCAAAGTGTTCAATAACTCTTAATTGGAATTGGGGGTTAAATCACCAAAAATGATTCCCGGGCGCGGCCACCGCTGCTGCTGCTGCTCATTGCTACCCTCACCTCCCAGGGGGTGAGGGTGATGGGTCAAATGCAGAAGATAATCTCACCACACCTAGTGTGTGTGTGTGTGTGTGTGTGTGTGTGTGTGGGGGAAGGGGGGGGGGGGGGTGACAATCATTAAAAATAAATATTTGTATTTAAAAATTTTAAAAATGTTATTTGAGTGCAATAGGAAACATAAGTTTGAAGTATTGTAAGATTTTCTATTAAAATTGAGCGAATATGACATTTTTTGTGGTCCCCTTTATTTTGACAAATATCAAAATTAGGGATGTCCGATAATATCGGCAGCCGATACATGTGATAAGATGTAATATCGGAAATTATCGGTATCGTTTTTTTTTTTATCGGTGCCTTTAAGGCACCACCCGGGAGAAATTCGGGAGAATGGTTGCCCCGGGACATTTTCAGGACGGGCACTGAAATTCGGGAGTTTCCCGGGAAAATCGGGAGGTTGAAACAGATACGGATAATTTCCAATTTTACATTTTAACGCATTTATCGGCCGATGATATCGGCAAGCCGATATTATCAGCCGATAAAAGCGTTAAAATGTAATATTGGAAATTATCGGTATCGGTTTTTTTTATTATCGGTATCGGTTTTTTGTTTGTTTGTTTTTTCTTGTTTTTTTTAATTAAATCAACATAAAAAACACAAGATACACTTACAATTAGTGCACTAACCCAAAAAACCTCCCTCCCCCATTTACACTCATTCACACAAAAGGGTTGTTTCTTTCTGTTATTAATATTCTGGTTTCTACATTATATATCAATATATATCAATACAGTCTGCAAGGGATACAGTCCGTAAGCACACATGATTGTGCGTGCTGCTGGTCCACTAATAGTACTAACCTTTAACAGTTAATTTTACTCATTTTCATTAATTACTAGTTTCTGTGTAACTGTTTTTATATTGTTTTACTTTCTTTTTTATTCAAGAAAATGTTTTTAATTTATTTATCTTATTTTATTAGTTTAAAAAAAAAACAACCTTATCTTCACCATACCTGGTTGTCCAAATTAGGCATAATAATGTGTTAATTCCACGACTGCATACATCTGTTGATATCGGTATCGGTAATTAAAGAGTTGGACAATATCGGGATATCGGCAAAAAGCCATTATCGGACATCCCTAATCAAAATGTATCGAAAAACATTTTGGTACTGGTACCACAATATTGTTACCGGGCCAACCGTAGTACACACTATTTTTTAGATTACACATGCCGTTTAGCGCATGGTATTTGGATATTAGTAAATCCGGTTCTATGTCTCCCAGCTGGCCTATAGTAACGCCTAGGGATCCCTCGGGAGGAGCTGGACTAAGTGGCTGGGTCGAGGGAAGCCTGGGATTCTTTGCTTAGGCTGCTGCCCCCACAACCTGACCTCGGATAAGCGGAAGAAGATAGATGGATTAAACACTTTCTTGTGGTCTACATAACATGTAATGGTGGTTGTTTGGTCCAAATTTTGCATATACCTGTACTATGTTTTGTCGACCATCTTCAAACCGCTTTCTGACCGTCTCGTCAGGATGCAATGTTTTGTGGTTGGTCTTATTTACGTGCCTCCACTTCAACTGTGTGTTCTCCCCGTCAGCAATGTTATAGTGTTTAGCACGTTCACATGGAGTCTACTGACCGTGGCCTAGTGGTTAGAGTGTCCGCCCTGAGATCGGTAGGTTGTGAGTTCAAACCCCGGCCGAGTCATACCAAAGACTATAAAAATGGGACCCATTACCTCCCTGCTTGGCACTCAGCATCAAGGGTTGGAATTGGGGGTTAAATCACCAAAAATGATTCCCGGGCGCGGCACCGCTGCTGCCCACTGCTCCCCTCACCTCCCAAGGGGATGGGTCAAATGCAGAGGACAAATTTCACCACACCTAGTGTGTGTGTGACAATCATTGGTACTTTAACTTTTAACTTTAACTTTAACTTTACTGACAGATATAAGTGAGAATTAAAGCTGCAAGCAGCGATGGACGGGACCGACTTTGACGGCACATAAAATCCAAACCGGAACAGTAATTAAAACTCTTTCGTCAACTTTTAATCAGAAGGGTTCAATCTCTCTCCTGTGCTATTTTGAAGTCGACACGACAAACGTGCTCAGAGTAGATAATATTTGAAAAAAGGTGACCGTTTTTTTCCAAAACTTTTGTTTTGAAGGGGGAATTGCAAACTTCCTGTTGATTTTTGCTGGGGGTTGTCAATATATGAAATGTAGGTCTAAGTGAGACCTACATAAAGGTTTTTGTTTCATTCCTACTGGAAGTTACAGGCGGTTTTGTCTGTGTTTTCTTCCTAGGAGCAGTTTTGTCTGTGTTTTATTCCTAGGGGGCGCTAGAGCGCAATTTTGAGTTTTGGGGTTGGCTTTTTTTATTTTTATTAGATGGCAATTTTTGCCAGTCCTGATGTGTGTGTCCAGTTTGGTGAGTTTTGAAGCATGTTAAGGGGGTCAAATTGTAGCTCAAAGAGGCAAAAGTGACGTTTTGAAGGGAAAATTGCCAACTTCCTGTTGATTTTTGCTGAAGGTTGTCAATGTATGAAATGTAGGTCTAAGTGAGACCTACATAGAAGTTTTAGTTTCATGTCTCTACGACATTTTTACTGGACGTTATAGGCAGTTTTGTCTGTGTTTTCTTTCTAGGGGGCGCTAGAGCACAATTTTGAGTTGTTTTTTATTTTTTTATTTTTTTATTAGATGGCAATTTTCGCCAGTCCTGATGTGTGTGTTAAATATGGTGAGTTTTGAAGCATGTTAAGGGGGTCAAATTACAGCTCAAAGAGGCGGCGGAATAATAATAATAAAACCTTACAAATACAATAGGGTCCTCTGTCCCAAAGGGACATTGCGGTCCCTAACTGTTCGCTACTTTGTATTAGAAATGGCAACATGTGCATGTAGGAGCCAGTCTGCCCCACAACAGGAGGATGGAGAAAAAGAAGGTGCTCATTGACTACAATGTCAGACTACAATGGTAGTCTTGCGCAAAGCTCTTTGGGTAAATTTCTACCATATATGGAGATATCCGCTGACCTCACCAAAGGGGGAAAACATCACTATTAGTGCAAATTCCAAATGGCTTGTTTGGAGGAATTTTTTTTCCTCCAAAAAATGCCTTCATGGAGTCATTTAAAATTTTCGGGATTTATCCAGATTCCAAATACACAAAAACACGTACCAATGGGTAAGAAAAGTTGGTTTTGCATAATAAGTCCCCTTTAAGAGTTTGCAATGTAAAAGAATCAATAACAAAGCAAATTACAGTTAGATGTATGCCAAAGCCAATGCCAATCCACACTATTAGTCACTGGCAAAAGTCAGAGCAAACAGTTTGATGTCTACCAAATGTTGTCCACCATTGTGTATGCCAGCGAAAGCAGACATCCACTCTGCTTTTTGTCACTGCATCGCATGCTGACACTTTTCAGCGTTGACCTCATTCCTGCGCAAACATTTTTTGACGTAGAGCAAATTTTTTAAATGCACAAGGCTGATTTCTATTTCCTTAACCCTTATTGGATTAAATTGGAGGGTGGGTTGCATGGATTCAACATCCACTCCAACCAGCTACATACCACAATCCTCCAGAACAGAACATTTGAATCTCAATAAAAGGTTTCAATTTGTGAAGAATAAGCAAACAGTACAAAATCCTACGAATGTGAAAATCAGGTTAGTTTTTGGCATCAGTAAAATTCTATTTAAAAAAAATACAGGTGCATTATCTGTATTGTTTGCATGTATTTTACATATACAATCTATACATGCATGAGTATTCACTTTTTTCATTAAGAATATTTTTCATATTATATTTTTTGTAGGTTTTTGGTACAAAACCGATAAAGGATTATTTAGTTTGTAACCACTGAAGTTACAAACTTAATTTTCTTTTTAAAGGCGCTCTCTCAAGGTTATACCTCCTCGTTGACTATGCCGCCCTCTGCTGGATATTATGAGTAATTAACACAACAATGTTGAATTCCTCACTGCAGAGGTTTTTAGGACACTATAAGGCCAAACCATTTTAATTTGGACTATACACGTTCATAGATGCATACGAATACATTTTGCCTTTAGGAATACATACATTTAAAAACCAATATTTAGACTTAGACTTAGACAAACTTTAATGATCCACAAGGGAAATTGTTCAACACAGTAGATGGAAAGGACAATGCAGGTATAAATAGACTAAATATAGCAATATAAAATCTAACATATATATATACATAATATGTGTACAATATATTATATATACAGATATATTATGTCTATAACATACATACAATATATACCAATGACCATGTACAATATTACAGTATATGTGACAGCAGCAGCATAAAATGGAGAGTAGATCCAGCAGAAAATAGAAGATGGACATTAAAAACAAAGAGAAGTAGGATATCATCTATTGCTGTATGGCGAGTGATTATACAGCTGGATGGAGTGCGGAATGAAGGAGTTCTTGAATCGCACAGTGCGGGAAGGAGGCTGAAGAAGCCTGTTGGAGTATGAGCTCCGCTGTCCCTTAATTGTTGTTATTTGCACTTTTATTCTAAATTGCACTAAAAGTGTGCATATTCTTCTTCGGCTGATTACCAAACCTCAAAAATGTTGTTTAAACTCCTCCATTTTGATTATTTATTAGTTTTTACATAACCCTGCAAACTAGCAAACAGAAGTGCAAAACAGAATTATCTTTAAATTATGAGGATACCATCATGAGACGGCACAGAAGGTAGTATATCCAAGGTCCCAGATTTAGCCCAATTAGAGTCACAAGAACGATAGTAGTACGGTATGTACATAATCATTTAAAAGGAATTAGATATAAATAATGAATAAAACATTAGGATAGATTGTGATCCTGCAGTGCAAATATAATGTAAAAACAATGTCAGCAAACCAAACCAAATAAAAACCCAGTTCAGCAGAGTTGGGACACGTGTGCAAGTTAAAGGCCTACTGAAATGCGATTTTCTTATTTAAACGGGGATAGCAGGTCCATTCTATGTGTCATACTTGATCATTTCGCGATATTGCCATATTTTTGCTGATTTAGTAGAGAACATCGACGATAAAGTTTGCAACTTTTGGTCACTGATAAAAAAGCCTTGCCTGTACCGGAAGTAGCAGACGAGTGGCGTGACGTCACAGGTTGTGGAGCTCCTCACATCTGCACATTGTTTACAATCATGGCCACCTGCAGCGAGAGCGATTCGGACCGAGAAAGCGACGATTTCCCCCATTAATTTGAGCGAGGATGAAAGATTCGTGGATGAGGAAAGTGAGAGTGAAGGACTAGAGGGCAGTGGGAGCGATTCAGATAGGGAAGATGCTGTGAGAGGCGGGTGGGACCTGATATTCAGCTGGGAATGACTAAAACAGTAAATAAACACAAGACATATATATACTCTATTAGCCACAACACAACCAGGCTTATATTTAAAATGCCACAAATTAATCCCGCATAACAAACACCCGTCCATATAACCCGCCAATACAACTCAAACACCTGCACAACACACTCAATCCCACAGCCCAAAGTACCGTTCACCTCCCCAAAGTTCATACAGCACATATATTTCCCCAAAGTCCCGAAAGTTACGTACGTGACATGCACATAGCGGCACACACGTACGGGCAAGCGATCAAATGTTTGGAAGCCGCAGCTGCATGCGTACTCATGGTACCGTGTCTGCGCATCCAACTCAAAGTCCTCCTGGTAAGAGTCTCTGTTGTCCCAGTTCTCCACAGGCCAATGGTAAAGCTTGACTGTCATCTTCCGGGAATGTAAACAATGAAACACCGGCTGTGTTATCCGGCACAACAGTCAAGGGGTGCATTCTACGGCGGGGGTGCGTTATCCGGCACAACACCTGCCGCAATACACCGCTTCCCACTTACAGCTTTCTTCTTTGCTGTCTCCATTGTTCATTGAACAAATTTCAAAAGATTCACCAACACAGATGTCCAGAATACTGTGGAATTTTGCGATGAAAACAGACGACTTAATAGCTGGCCACCATGCTGTCCCAAAATGTCCTCTACAATCCGTGACGTCACGCGCAGGCGTCATCATACCGAGACGTTTTCAGCAGGATATTTCGGCGCGAAATTTAAAATTGCACTTTAGTAAGCTAACCCGGCCGTATTGGCATGTGTTTCAATGTTAAGATTTCATCATTGATGTATAAACTATCAGACTGCGAGGTCGCTAGTAGTGGGTTTCAGTAGGCCTTTAAAGTGTCCCTCGTGCATGGATGGGATGTTGTTTCAATATTCCTTGTATGTAAATGTTGATATGTACAGTGAAGTGCAGTGCACAATATGTGACTTTCACAACAACTGAAGCCAAAGCAGTTGGTGCATATGTTGTCCTGCAAGAGGAAATGTTGACACCCTCTTTGGTTACAGACCACAACATTCCTGTCGGTACAATTTACAACATTAACATCCAATACAAAAGTTGTAACTGTATCACAAAGTTCAGTCATTCTTTAAATATGCACAAAATTAATGCTGACTTTTGATGGATGCATCATGGTGGGTGAATACAAGTCATTCAAGGTGGATTTATTCTGAGCGAGTGGCACAGAAACCACACAAAAGGGCCGTTGGCGCTTGCAAAAGACAAAGTGATAACCGCCATGTGCAATACCACTAATGATTAGATTCTGAACATACAGTAGTATGCACATGCACTTCTATATCCATTACAGCCTGTCTAATGCAGACATCACTGAGAAAACTCCAAAGTCGAACACAATCATACTGAATGACCTCCAAGTTGATCTCATTTCTAACTGTTGCCATCATTAAACCTTTATTAACCGCAATGAACATGTGTTAAGAAACATTTCAACAAGGAGTGTCCCAATACAACCTTTTCACTTCCAATACCATATTAACCCAATACGATATCAACAGGAATCATAGTACATTAGGGTTGTACAGTATATCGGTATTAGTAGAGTACCACGATACTAATGAATCATTACCGGTACTATACCGCCTCTGAAAAGTACCGGTCCGCCAGTCTGCAGTGTTTTAGGTACTTCTAAATTACTAATCCTTGCCTCCATGGTGACAAATAAAGTACGTTTCTTACAAGTATCATCCCTGCAGGACGAGGAATAGCTAAACATTCTTCACTACACACCGTAGCTCACTCGCGTCAAAATGTAAACAAACGCCATTGGTGGATCTACACCAAACATCCACCGTAATGATGCCAAGTACAGTAGTGTATCTAGTCGATATTACTATGATTACGTCGATATTTGTTGGCATCACAACATCTTTCGATTTTTAAAAATGTATATTATGTTTATATGTCCCTGGACACATGAGGACTTTGAATATGATCAATGTATGATCCTGTAACGACTTGGTATCGGATTGATACACACATTTGTGGTATGATCCAAAACTAATGTAAAGTATCAAACAACAGAAGAATAAGTGATTATTACATTTTAACAGAAGTGTAGATAGAACATGTTAAAAGAGAAAGAAAGCAGATATTAACAGTAAATGAACAAGTAGATTAATAATTCATTTTCTACCACTTGTCCTTAGTAATTTCTGACAAAATAATAGAATGGAAAATGACACAAAATGTTACTGCATACGTCAGCAGCTAAATTAGGATCCTTTGTTTGCTTATTTACTAATAAAAGACAAGTTGTCTTGTATGTTCACTATTTTATTTAAGAACAAACTAGCAATAAGAAACATATGTTTAATGTACCGTAAGATTGTTTGTTAAAATAAAGCCAATAATGCAATTTTAGAAAAGTACCGAAAAGTATCAAAATAATTTTGGTACTGATAGCGGTACCAAAATATTGGTATCGGGACAACACTATAGTACATATACGTTTATTATTTTGTAGTGTGGAATATTTGAAAAAGGTTAGATCAAGTGAAATTAGTCAAACAAGGAACATGGTAAGTTTCAATTTAATTTGATTCAAGTACCGTATTTTTCGGAGTATAAGTCGCACCGGAGTATAAGTCGCACCTGCCGAAAATGCATAACAAAGAAGGAAAAAAAACATATAAGTCGCACTGGAGCCCGGCCAAACTATGAAAAAAACTGCGACTTATAGTCCGAAAAATACGGTACTCTATTTCTCCGTTGGGAACTTCAGCGTCAGTTAACAGCAAAAGCAAAACTGTCAAAGTCTTTGATACAACAGAGTCTATATTGCTACAATACCATGAGCTAATAATACAATAAAGGTACAATGAATGTATGAAAATAAATAAATGCCAAGAATTAATTACTATTCCTGAGTCTGATTGATTTGGGCACAAAGCTGGACATTGCTCTCTTAGTTCTGAATAAAATGGACCTATACCTGCAACCTGAGGGCAGAGGGCTGTAGTGAGTGTGGAGTGATAATTGTATACCTTAAAATCTCTCTTCTGTTGTGAAAGCGGTTCATCTTCCCGTCCAATAACTTTACTGATAAGCTTGGTGATCTTATTGAGTGTGTTCCGAGGACCCGTACCAGGCTGTTATATTGAATGTCATAATGAAGCATCTGTAGAAGGCACACACAACAGACTGATCAACCTGAAGTCTGCAGAGTTTTCTAAGAAAATAAAGAGGTTGCAGACATTTAGTAAAAATGTTCTCACTGTTGACTTGGAATGTGAGCTTGTGACCAACTGTTGTTCCGAGCCAAGGTACTTGTATGACTTGACTTGTTCTATTGCGTCTTTGTTGATGCGGAGTGTATTGCTGGTGTGTTGTTCCTTCCTAAAATCAATAAGAAGTTCTTCTGTTTTGGGTGTATTGGGGTCTTATGTTGTGCCAATGACAAAAGTGCTCGACAAAAAAAACGCTAACCTTATAGCATAAAGAAATCGTATTCTTTTGTAGTGTGGAAAGTTAGAAAAGGCTTTATCAAGTACAATTACTCAGAGAACAATGGGTATGAAAAGACTAACCTAATGACGGATGTATGCTTTTGAAGTAGAGTTTTATTGTTTGTTTTAGCGACACATAGTGGTCATATTAATTCATTACATTAATTGCAATTTTGACCAGAAACGTTTGTTATTGCATACTTTCTAATACGCTTCGTTCTGCCTTCTGCCAATTTTTATCTAAGTAATATGCAACTACAATTATTTAATACTTATTATTATTGACAAATGTTGTGTTTTAGATTGCAATATTGTTCAATTAAGGAGACTTATTACGCATGAGCTTGTGTGTTTAGGGTTAAGTAAACGCGCTGCAGGACTGCTTGTATTAAAGGTCATATCAGAGATTTTAGACGCAAGCTGATATCCGATACATACATACATATATATACATATACTGTACATATATACATATAACCATGTTAAAATGAGGGTGTAGCAAGGCTTAGATTCGGGTTCGTCTGGGACCACAGGAACTGGCACAACCATCCGATGCAGCGTTTACAATTATTTTCTTTTCTTTCTCCCAAAGTCTCTTTCCGCTTTTCAGCGTCTCTCTCGTGGTGTCGCTCTCGTCGTCTCCAGCCCACACCACACCCTCATGGTCTCCGACGCTGCTAATAAAAGGAACAGGTGATTAGACAACTCGTTCCAGCTGAGATATCCACTCACCTGTCTGCCGCTTCATGGCCGGCCCCTGCACACACCCCGCCCGCAGGGAACGCGTGAACCACGCCCCTCTCCACATGCCTCCACCGTTAGACTCAGGCCGGGCAGCCGTCCGGCCGCGCCCACTCCCCCCCACACCCCCCCATAGCGGGGCGAGAGAGGAAGTCGGCCACGGCCATCTGCGCACCCGGCCTGTGGACCACCCGGAAGTTGTAGGGCTGTAATGCCAGATACCACCAGGTGATCCGCGCGTTGGCGTCCTTCATGCGGTGGAGCCACTGGAGCGGTTTGTGGTCCGAGCAGAGACTGAAGGCACGCCCCAACAGGTAGTAGCGGAGGGCCCCGACCGCCCACCGGATGGCAAGGCACTCCCTCTCCACCGTGCTGTACCTTTCCTCCCGGTCCGAGAGTTTACGGCTGATGTACAGCACGGGGCGGTCGACGTCCTCCACCCGCTGGGACAGCACCGCCCCCAGCCCCCGGCCCGACGCGTCCGCCTGCAGACAGAAAGGGATGTCAAAGTTAGGCATGTGCAGCACCGGCTCCTCGCAGAGTGCTGTTTTTACCTTCTCAAACCCCCGCTGGCACTGCTCCGTCCACTGGACCAGTTCTGGAGCACCCTTTCGGGTGAGGTCAGTCAGTGGGCCGGTTAAGTCCGCGAACCGGGGAATGAACCGCCGGTAATAGCCCGCCAGTCCCAAAAACTGCCTCACCTCTTTTTTTGTCTTGGGGGGTGGACAGGCCGCGATTGCCGCTGTTTTGTCTACCTGGGGCCGCACCTGTCCCCCTCCCAAGTGGTACCCCAGATACTGTACCTCCCTCCGGCCAACTGCGCACTTCGCCGGGTTGGCGGTGAGCCCCGCCCGCCTCAGGGACTCGAGCACCGCCCCCACCCGCCGCATGTGTTCTTCTCAGCTGCCACTCTGGATGATGATATCATCCAGGTAGGCAGCCGCGTATGCAGCGTGGGGGCGCAGCACGCGGTCCATGAGACGCTGGAACGTGGCGGGCGCACCGAACAAGCCAAACGGAAGTGTCACAAATTGGTACAAACCTTCCGGAGTGGAGAAAGCCGTTTTTTCTCGGGACTCTGGTGACAAGGGAATCTGCCAGTAGCCCTTGGTCAAATCCAGCGTCGTGAAAAAACGAGCAGTGCCCAGCCGATCTAGGAGCTCGTCGACCCGAGGCATTGGGTACGCGTCAAACCGTGATTGTTCATTCACCCTGCGGTAATCCACACAGAACCGAACAGTCCCATCCTTCTTCCCAACCAGAACAATGGGACTGCACCACGCGCTGTGGGATTCTTCTATCACCCTCAACTCAAGCATGGTTTTTAATTCCTCCCGAACCACTTTGCGCTTGTGTTCGGGAAGCCGATATGGCCGAGACCGCACCGTAACCCCCGGGCTGGTCTCAATATGATGTCGGATGAGATTCGTGCAACCGGGCCGCGAGGAGAACATATCAGAGTAGCGCTGCTGTAACTCAGCAACCTCCGCTCTCTGCGCCAATGTGAGCTGGTCGTCACAGGTCAGCCGAGGGGCCGGGCCAGAGCGCGGGATCTCCGGCCCCAACTCCTCCTCCTCCCTCACTACTGTCACCATGGAAACAGGCTCCGCCTCCTTCCACGCCTTCAGCAGGTTCAGATGGTAAATCTGAGTGTCTCCGCGTCGGTCCGAGCGCCGAACCTCATAATCGACATCACCCACTTGCCGTGCGACCTCAAAGGGTCCCTGCCACTTTGCAAGTAATTTGGAGTTTGAGGTTGGAAGCAATACAAGTACTTTTTCTCCCGGTGTGAATTTGCGTAGTTGGGTCCCCCTGTTATACGTGCGCCGCTGACGCTCTTGGGCACGGAGCAAATTCTCACGTGACAAGTGCCCCACCTTGTGGAGTTTTGCTCGCATGTCCATGACGTACTGAATTTCATTTTTGCTGGAGCTCGGACCCTCCTCCCAGCTTTCCTTAATAACGTCCAGCACTCCGCGAGGCCTTCGGCCGTACAATAACTCAAACGGTGCAAAACCAACAGAGGCCTGGGGTACCTCGCACATCGCAAACATTAGGGGGTCCAACCATTTATCCCAATTCTGTTTGTCCTCGTGCATAAATTTACGGATCATGGTTTTCAGCGTTTTATTTAATCTCTCCACCAGCCCATCTGTTTGCGGATGATATACGCTGGTGCGGATCGCTTTAATTCCCAATAACCCGTAAAGTTCCTTTAACGTGCGCGACATAAAGGACGTGCTTTGGTCAGTCAGAATCTCTTTCGGGATTCCAACTCGGGAGATGACCTGAAACAGCGCTTGCGCAACACTCTTGGCAGAGATAGAGCGCAAGGGCACTGCTTCGGGATAGCGCGTTGCGTAATTCACCAGGACTAACACAAAGCGGTATCCCCGTGTGCTCGGGTGAAATGGTCCGATGAGGTCCATCCCAATTCTCTCGAACGGGACCTCCATGAGCGGTAATGGGCGCAAGGGCGCCTTTGGGGTGGCCGCTGGGTTCACCAGCTGGCAGTCTGGGCAGGCAGCGCACCAACGGCGCACGTCTGCCCGGAGGCCTGGCCAATAGAATCGGACCATGACCCGATTAAGTGTTTTATCATACCCTAAATGGCCAGACATGGGATTAAAATGCGCCGCCTGGAAAACCATTTCCCGGTGGCGTTTTGGCACCAACAACTGGGTGTGTTCCTCCCCGGTTTGAGTGTCACGGCCCACTCGGTACAATCTATCCCGAATAATTGAAAAATGGGGGAATACCCGCGCTTTCCCCGGGCGCACCAGCTGACCGTCAATATAATCCACCTGGTCCCAGGCCTCGCGCAAGGTTTCATCACGGGACTGCTCGAGGGGAAAATCCTCAGTAGGATGCCACCGGGGGGCCGGGGGGGCCTCCCGCGAAGCCCCCCCCCGGTTCCCGCTCGGCAGTACCGGATGAAGCCGCGTCGCCGCTGAGAACTGCGCGGATACTCCCCTCGCCTAATGTCCGTGAACGCACCCCCACACATTGCGTCACCAACTGGTTAAATCCCGGCCAATTCGTCCCTAGAATTACGGGGTGCGTAAGTTGCGCGCTTACGGCAACCTTGACTTTATGCTTTTGATCTTTATGTAAAATTTCCACTGGCACAATAGGGTACTCGTGCACATCCCCATGAATACACCTAATTTTCACCCGTGTTGCATGCCTCAATACCCCGGGTCGAACCAGATTTTGGTGGATCATGGACTGTTTACAGCCCGAATCCACCATCGCCCGGTATGTACTCCCTTGTACCCTTATCGGGACGCAGTACGTCTCCCCCAGATCGGGGGCGGGTGCTGGAGGCCCGACAACCCGCATCACCTGCCCCACCTCCATCATGGAGCACTCCCGGCGCACGTGACCGGGCCGTCCGCACCTCCAGCACACCGGCCCTGGTGTTTGAGGCGCCATCTGCGAGGGAAGCCCCCTCTCCGCAGCGCCGGTACCCTGAAATGCACCAACAGAGGAGATATTATAGCCCCGTGTCCCCCCCCTTGCTGTGTATATGTGGGTGCGTGTGGGTGCGATTTTTTTGTTGGCTGCCCGCGTGGGGGAGCTGCTCGTTGGCTCCGGGTGGCTCGGCCGTGCGTGGTCGCTGCTCCCGGGACGTCTCCTCCATCCCCCCCATAGCGGGGCGAGTCGTCGGCGGGGTGCTGGGGTGGGCCTTTCGGCTGTCTTTGGGGTCACCTCCCGCTGGACCGCCAGGTGCTCCTCCGCCAGTTTCACTGCTGTTTTTACATCTGGGGAGCTGTGGTACCGCACCCATGCTGAGGTCCTGGCCGGGAGGGCCTCAATAAATTTTTCTAGGATGATGGACTCCAACATCTTTGGGTCCAGCCCATTGGGCTGGAGCCACCGGGTTGCCGCGTCCCTCATCCGGTATGCCAACACGAAGGGCCGGTCCTCTGCCCCCAACTTCATGGCCCGGAACTTTCGGCGGTGGTCTTCGGGGCTGCTGCCGACCCGGTCCAGGATGGCGTGGCGTAGATCGGAGTACTGCATGCGGGCGGTCGCCGGGAGACTCAGCGCCGCCCGCTGCGCCTCCCCCACCAGGAGCGGCAGCAGCTTCGCGCCCCATTCCTCCTCCGGCCACTTGCACGACGTCGCCGTGGCCTCGAAGACGTCCAGGAATGCCTGGGGGTCCTCCCCCTCCACCATGCGCTTCATGGAGGACATCCCTCCCGCTGCTTCTGCTCTGTTCATCAGCACTCGCAGCACTTGGGTCTGCGGTCTGCTCGCCGCTGACACCTCGGCCAGAACTTGGCTCAGCGCCTCCAAAGGGGTTGGTGCCGACATCCTCTTCCTGGTCCGCTTTCCTGTTGGGCGCCACTGTAGCAAGGCTTAGATTCGGGTTCGTCTGGGACCACAGGAACTGGCACAACCATCCGATGCAGCGTTTACAATTATTTTATTTTCTTTCTCCCAAAGCCTCTTTCCGCTTTTCAGCGTCTCTCTCGTGGTGTCGCTCTCGTCATCTCCAGCCCACACCACCCCCTCATGGTCTCCGACGCTGCTAATAAAAGGAACAGGTGATTAGATAACTCGTTCCAGCTGAGATATCCACTCACCTGTCTGCCGCTTCATGGCCGGCCCCTGCACACACCCCGCCCGCAGGGAACGCGTGAACCACGCCCCTCTCCACAGAGGGGTGTCTCAATTATATATATATATATATATATATATATATATATATATATATATATATATATATATATATATATATATATATATATATATATATATATATATATATATATATATATATGTGTGTGTGTGTGTGTGTGTGTGTGTGTGTATATATATATACACACATATACATATATACACACATATACACACATATGTATATATATATACACATATATATATATATATATACATATATATACAGATATATATATATATATATACATATATATATATATATATATATATATATATATACATATATATATATATATATATATATATATATATATACATATATATATATATATCTTAATAAGGTTATCCAAAAAATAGTGCTCGATACCGTAGTAGAGCGCAATATATGTATGTGTGGGAAAAAAATCACAAGACTATTTCATCTCCACAGGCCTGTTTCATGAGGGGGGGTTCCCTCAATCATCAGGAGATTTTAATGGGAGCATTCACATACCATGGTTTATATAGGGCACAGAGTGGGTGGGTACAGGCTGGCGTAGGGGCGTGGTGATTGGCTCATGTGTTACCTAGGAGGTGTTTCCGTCTGTGGCGGCATGCTGTTACAATTTTGCTGCGCTTGTTGAGGGATGACAGGTCTGGACGGTAAATAATAAACAGTTTCTCTTTCAAGCATAGGTTGCATCTTTTATTACCACTATTGTAAGGTGTGCTGGATGCAAGAATTTGCCATGTTATTGAATATTCAACATTATTGTCTTTGAGGTCCCAAATGTGTTTGCTGAGTTCTGTGGTATTCCGCAGGTTTTGGTTCCTGAAAGAAGCCTTGTGATTGTTCCATCTGGTTTTGAATTCTCCCTCGGTTAATCCTACATATGTGTCGGATGTGTTAATGTCCTTGCGTATTACCTTAGATTGGTAGACAACTGATGTTTGTAATTATTAGCCACCCCTCATGTTAACATGGTTAATTGCCATGCAAGTTTGGTTAATTGCCATGCAAGTTTAGAAATAAGTTAAACTGTGTAAAACAAAACAAAAACAAAATAATAGTGCTAATCGTTTGAAGACCGATAATGTAGAGGAAATATAAATATTTACGTAGCATTTTTCAATCAATCAATCAATCAAAGTTTATTTATATAGCCCTTAATCACAAGTGTCTCAAAGGGCTGCACAAGCCACAATGACATCCTCAGCTCAGATCCCACATCAGGGCAATAAAAAAACTCAACCCAATGGGATACAATGAGAAACCTCAGAGGGGACCGCAGATGTGGGGCCCCCCCCCCTGGGCGACCGATGCAATTTTTGGTTTGTAATGTTTATAACGGACTTGTTCAATGGATGACATTGCTTATTGTCCTCAGCGCCCAGACCCTTTCGTGGATGTGGCAGTGAGTTACATGTCCTGTTCTATGGTTATCATCATACGGTTTCTTTTTTTTTTACCATAACTGGCAGTGGCACTATAAGGTATACAAAAAAAAATCACTTAAAGGCAACTTTAGAGGTTCCAATGCAGCGAATTGTGTCACCCGGCTGTGTGTTGCCATTCATTTACCAACAGCATGTTGGTAAATGCACTGAAGCAACAACCACAAAGTTAGTGCCAATCCCCCACTTGAAATAATAGGAAGAAGAGTGAGAGCTCACTATGCATTTGACAATGCGGGCGATCACCCTGCTGCTCCTCTTCGTCCTAAATGGTGAGCTTTAATTTATTTAACCAAAATAAAAGTGTTATGAAATAGTAATTTTATGTGTTGTTGGTTTTTTTGCTTGTTTAAGGTGCTGATGGCACTCACATTGTGGGGGGCAGGGACGCTCCTTCACACTCGCGCCCCTACATGGCCTCGCTGCAAGTTCAAGGTCAGCACGTCTGTGGCGGGTTGCTAGTCAGAGAAGACTTTGTCCTCACGGCAGCGCACTGCAGGCTACGTCGGTAAGAATTCAACCGACAATCTACACCAAAAAAAACACAAAAAATAAAATACAATTAAAAACCGATACAATTGTACAGTATTACTTTGAATGATAAAGCAAAATATGAATGAATGAATGAAATGAGGTTATTTCAGTCATATTGTCAACCATTTTTTGTGTGATCAATTTAACAGCACAGATTATACATATTAACAATCATACACATACACAAAAAGAAAAAGAATGACTGAAAAAGGAATTGGCTGAAGCCATAGCTTATATTTGCCTATCCTATACATTCACTGAAAATTTGATTGCCTGGAACATCAACGTTAAAAAAAAATCAATGGGATTAAAGTAATCATTGCTATATTTTATAATTTCCATTATTTCACCTTTCAAGGCTTTCTTAAACCTTAACAAAGGACTCCATGTCTTCAACTCATCACTGAGCTTGTTCCACCTTTTAACTCCTAAAACTGAAATACATTTGTATTTTATATTCATTCTTACTTTACATATTTCAAAAGTCAATATGACCCGTAAAATATAGTTTTCTCCTCTTAATTTAAATAACCTAAGAATACAAGCCAGAAGGCTGTCCTTTACTTGAAACACAATGTCCGTTGTTTTTAAACACACAATATCTGGACATTTGAACACATTAGAACTTATGAATAATGGATTGGTAGGTTCATAGTAGCACACTTTGTGTATTATTCTAATTACCCTTTTTTGAAGTTTAATTATTGGGTCTGTTTGTTTTATAAACATTTCCAGTGTTGGGACTAACGCGTTACAAAGTAACGCGTTACTGTAACGCCGTTACTATCGGCGGTAACTAGTAATCTAACGCGTTATTTTTTATATTCAGTAACTCCGTTACCGTTACTACATGATGCGTTACTGCGTTATTTTGCGTTATTTTTTATGTAGTATCGGCTAGAAACTGAGAAGATCTGAGTGTTGCAGCGCTGCTGTAGAGGCGACAAAAAAGAGTTGCGCAGCGCGCTGTCTGTGTGTACGTGTGTGTGTGTGTGTGTGTGTGTGTGTGTGTGTGTGTGTGGGAGGGGGCGTGTCTGTGTCTACTATCAAGACGTCATGGCGAACCCCGAAGCAGAGTTTCTTAAAATGGAGATATTTTCAGTACGTTTCTTTTATCGACCACAAAGAAAAGAACATTTTAGCTGAATGTAAGTTTCAAATATGCTGAAACAGCGACAAAAACAACATGCTTCGACGAAGCTAGTAAAGAGACACACACTCACCTCCACCTCCAACAGCGGCTGGATTTTAATGAGGCACTGCACACTGAAGGTACACACACTCTGTCAATTCTCTTATATACTCTTTCATTTTAAACTTTTAGAGTGTTTGATTATCACATCACTCTAAATGTTTAGACTATAAAGTTCACAAACCTAAAGAGGGATACTAGTGGGCCAGGCTAATATTTCCTTTTCTCTAAACTAAGTGGGGAAATGTGTAGAGTGTTCTGGGCTTCAGACATGATTTTATTTCAGAATTCCTTGAGAAAACGCCTGGTTAGGCTTTATGTATGTAGTGTGTGCCTTTCTTGTTTTACAGCTATTGTTATTATGCTGTTTGTTACTTATGTATGTTAAGTTGCAGCTATTTAAAATAGTTTTGTCAATTTGTTCTGGTCCGAAACAAATTGGCCCTTTAAAACATATCTTTGTCTTTGTGTGTTGTATGTAGAGCACATTGCTTAGCAGAGTTCAGTGATGCAAATGCATGTCAAGTTGATCAACAGATTGTATTATTCTCCAGTGCAATAACAGTACTAAAATGAAGGCTAAAAGGGCATTAAATGGGGCCTTAAAAAAATAAAAATAAATATATATAAGTAACTAAATAGTTACTTTTCACAGTAACGCATTACTTTTTGGTTTAAGTAACTGAGTTAGTAACTGAGTTACTTTTGAAATAAAGTAACTAGTAACTGTAACTAGTTACTGGTTTTCAGTAACTAACCCAACACTGAACATTTCCCCAAACTTCAACACAATATGTTAGATATGGAAAAATAAAATAATAATATAACATATGCAGACATGGCTTATTCAGCATGTGTCTTACTTTATAAAGAATAGCAATGGATTTGGATTTGTTTCCCTTTATATATTCAATCTGCGGTTTTCAACATCATTGTTATTCCCAAGAACTTAGTTTCATATACTCCATCAATTTCCACTTTATTTCATTTATATTTAGTTTCACAATTTCACAATATGTGAAAACAGAGCTGAACATATTGAAAATGTATTTGTACTTTATCTTATGCTTAAAATTATGAGTGTTCAAAGTTAGACATGGGGGGGGGGGGGGGGGGGGGGCATTGGCAGCCTGCCTCTTGTCTTTATTTTAAATATCCAACCAAACATATAATATATGTGACATTACAAAAGGAAGATTACGGCGATCGAACATACAACAATAAAAGGTTATTCAAAAAATGTTGTATGTTTAGTAAATCAGTATATCTTGACCCTCATTGCAATAGTTTAAGATGTTTAATTAAAAAAAGTGAAAGATATCAAAGTGCATTCTTAAGTTGGTTGCTTGAAGGGGTGTATTTTAATAGATATTTTTAAAGGGGAACGTTATCACAATTTCAGAAGGGTTAAAACCATTAAAAATCAGTTCCCAGAGGCTTATTTTATTTTTCAAAGTTTTTTTCAAAATTTTACCCATCACGCAATATCCCTAAAAAAAGCTTCAAAGTGCCTGATTTTAACCATCGTTATATACACCCGTCCATTTTCCTGTGACGTCACACAGTGATGCCAATACAAACAAACATGGCGGAAAGAACAGCAAGCTATAGCGACATTAGCTCGGATTCACTCGGATTTTAGCGGCTTAAGCGATTCAACAGATTACGCATGTATTGAAACGGATGGTTGTAGTGTGGAGGCAGGTAGTGAAAATGAAATTGAAGAAGAAACTGAAGCTATTGAGCCATATCGGTTTGAACCGTATGCAAGCGAAACCGACGAAAACGACACGACAGCCTGCGACACGGAAGAAAGCGAGGACGAATTCGGCGATCGCCTTCTAACCAACGATTGGTATGTGTTTGTTTGGCATTAAAGGAAACTAACAACTATGAACTAGGTTTACAGCATATGAAATACATTTGGCAACAACATGCACTTTGAGAGTTCAGACAGCCCATTTCAGGCGCGCTAAGAACATATATTTTTCCACGATTTCAGCACTCAGGTTAACCATACCTAAATATACACAAAATACTGCATTACACAAGACTACCCGAATGTACTCGAATGATTGAAAAAAATTAATGTTTTTAAGCTAAATTATTGGTAAACACAGTTTATGTATAATAATTTACGTAAAACCGCGAGTAATGAATAAAGTTTTCATCAATTAATATATTCTGTAAACATACCCTCATCCGCTCTCTTTTCCTGAAAGCTGATCTGTCCAGTTTTGGAGTTGATGTCAGCATCTGCTTTGAGTGTCGCAGGATATCCACACATTCTTGCCATCTCTGTCGTAGCATAGCTTTCGTCGGTAAAGTGTGCGGAACAAACGACTGACCATTTTGTCGGCTTTCCCCACAGCCTCAGAATTTGAACAAATTTCGTCCAATTTCTTGCCACTTTCGCATCTTTGGGCCACTGGTGCAACTTGAATCCGTCCCTGTTCGTGTTGTTACACCCTTCGACAACACACCGACGAAAGTGAGAAAATGGCGGATTGCTTCCCGATGTGACGTCACGTTTTGACGTCATCGCTCCGAGAGCGAATAATAGATAGGCGTTTAATTCGCCAAAATTCACACATTTAGAGTTCGGAAATCGGTTAAAAAAATATATGGTCTTTTTTTCTGCAACATCAAGGTATATATTGACGCTTACATAGGTCTGGTGATAATGTTGCCCTTTAAGTATCAGAGTTGACTTATTTATTATTTGTCCTTATTGCAATCCTCTTATTTATCTCTAATTCCAAGTAAGGTCTCAGTGTCAGCTCTGACTATGTATCAAAAATTTCATTTTCCAGGACTTATACAGTGGTGCTTGGAGTGGACTCCCTGACAGGTGATGAGCCCGACACACAGGTGTTTACTGCAGCCAGAGACATCCCCCATCCAGACTACGACGGGCATGAAAATGACATCATGCTCCTGAAGGTGAGGATAAAACTACTCTTATGTCAAACGTTTACCCCAAGAAGAGCTCTATTTAGAAATGGAACAGCAGTAATGTCATGCCATTGATATTTACAGTAAAGTCCCTATAGATTAGAGCAGTGTTTTTCAACCACTGTGCCGCGGCACACTAGTGTGCCGTGAGATACAGTCTGGTGTGCCGTGGGAGAATATGTAATTTCACTTATTTGGGTGAAAAATATTTTTCGCAAACCAGTCGTAATAATCTGCAAATTAGGTGTTGTTGTTGAGTGTCGGTGCTGTCTAGAGCTCGACAGGGGTAACCATGTTATACTCTTCCATATCAGTAGGTGGCAGCAAGTAGCTAATTACTTTGTAGATGTCGGGAACATGGTTTGTCGTGATCACATTTGCGGACGACAGTGTGCAGGTCAAAAGGTGACTAATGCTTACACCAAAAATAAACAAAAAGGTGAGTGGCCCTAAGAAAAGACATTGAAGCTTAGGGAAGGCTATGCAGAACGAAACTAAAACTGAACTGGCTACAAAGTAAACAAAAACAGAATGCTGGACAACAGCAAAAACTTACTGTGGAGCAAATACGGCGTCCACAGTGTACATCCGAACATGACATGACAATCAACAATGTCCCCACAAAGAAGGATGAAAACAACTGAAAGTATTCTTGATTGCTAAAACAAAGTAGATGCGGGAAATTTCACTCAAAGGAAGACATGAAACTGCTACAGGAAAATACCAAAAAAAGAGAAAAAGCCACCAAAATAGGAGCGCAAGACAAGAACTAAAACACTACACACAGGAAAACAGCAAAAAAAAACTCAAAATAAATCGCGGCGTGATGTGACAGGTCGTGGCAGTACACCTACTTTGAGACAAGAGCTATATTGATGCATGCTTGGTTATGGTTTAAAGTCATATCCAACAATTGGGACGACGACTTTTTATTGTCAACTTCGTTTTATAATGATTTCTGCTGGTGGAGTGCCTCCGGATTTTTTCAACACAAAAAATGTGCCTTGGCTCCAAAAAGGTTGAAAAACACTGGATTAGAGGGCAACTTGATTTTTTATTTTGACTGGACATGCTCATTTACCTAAAAAAGGAGACGTGTGTTGTTTTACCATTAGTGCATATGTCAATGCATAGATGAGCCAGGAGACTTTGACTGAAAAATTCACTCCAAAATACAGTACACCGTGATGGTACTTTAGATAAAACATTTACCAAGTATCAACAGTCCAAGATCATTTTTACTGCATTTTATCAGTTTAATGGCAGTTTGGGTGATTTACGCTTATCAAAGCTCTGAGGATTATGCTCATGGCTTTCTGGCGCTGTCCGATGGCTCAGGGGCGCAGTTATACCTAAATGTATCGGCAAGAATGAGATTATTCGTTTTTTTCATGGAAAAAAATATTAATATATGATAAAGTCTGTTGAAAAGTAGCAGTCATAGTTAGTCAATGGTTGGAGAGTTCTGAAAATAAAGTGTTTATATTTTATATTTAGATCCTAGTCCAGGGGTGTCAAAGTCATTTTAGCTCAGGGGCCGCATGGAGGAGAATCTATTCCCAAGTGGGCTGGAATGGTAAAATCATGGCATGATAACCTTAAAATATAGACAACTCCAGGTTGTTTTCTTTGTTTTACTTTGGCCAAAAATAGAACAAGCACATTATGAAAGCGTACAAATCACAAATAATCTTCTGGACAAAACACTTCAAGTTTGTTGAAAATTCTGAGGACGTTGGTGCAGTTTCAAAAACACAATGAGCTTAGACTTCGTCTCAGAGTATCTACAAAGCCAGGACTAAACTTTAAGTCATAGTCTTTCTGGGATTGAACAAAAAACACAACATGTAAACTCTTCTAGGTATCAAATACCTCCTTTGTCATGTCCACGTATCAATCCAGAGCTAACTCAATAAACCGTAAGAAACGGAGGTAAAAACTATTCAAAAGGGTAAGTTTCACTTTTCTCGTGTTTGACAGAGACATTTTGGGGCAACGAGGGTGCCAAATTACGATGTGTTCGAAACAGAAGACATAAAACGGCGGTTTTACTTTTCATGTGGGTCGAGGAGGAGGAGCCGCAGTCACCCTTTACTGTGTACCTCTTGCTTAGCCACGGTATAAACCGTCTGCTTACCTAACAGAATTGCTATTGTGACATCCAGTGGACACATTTAGAACAGCAGTTTCTTTCGTTAAAAAATAAAAAAGCAGCTCATTTTAATACTTGCCAAACTCATCACGCGGGCCGTAGGTTTTGACACCCCTGTCCTAGTCTAACAACGTTTTGGTGAAAAATAAAAGATACAATTTTTGCCAGTCCTGATGTGTGTGTCCAGTTTGGTGAGTTTTGAAGCATGTTAAGGGGGTCAAATTGTAGCTCAAAGAGGCAAAAGTGACTGTTTTTACAAAACTTTTGTTTTGAAGGGAGAATTGCCAACTTCCTGTTGATTTTTGCTGAAGGTTGTCAATGTATGAAATGTAGGTCTAAGTGAGACCTACATAGAAGTTTTAGTTTCATGTCGCTACGACATTTCTACTGGAAGTTATAGGAAGTTTTGTCTCTGTTTTCTTCCTAGGGGGCGCTAGAGCGCAATTTTGAGTTTTGGGGTTTGTTTGTTTTTTTTATTAGATGGCAATTTTCGCCAGTCCTGATGTGTGTGTCAAATATGGTGAGTTTTGATGCATGTTAAGGGGGTCAAATTACAGCTCAAAGAGGCGGCGGAATAATAATAATAAAACCTTACAAATACAATAGGGTCCTCTGTCTGATACATTATAAAAAATGTAAAATAAAATAAAAACTATGGCGAAATTTCAGACCGCTAACCTTGAAACGGAACAATCATATCACATAAGGAACACATAATGCCTGCTTTGGGCCCTACGGTTGCACACAAGTGTTAAAAAGAGTGGCAAAAAATGCCTGGGTGTTAATGCCACTTCCTTGCTCTTTTGCAGAAAAGGTGCAACAAAAGAAACAAATATGCATTCTTTGACGGTTGTGTAACAGTGGTCCTCCCGCGTAACCACAGCTCTTCACATGCCGGGATCGAACAAACGACCACAAACTGATTGAGAGTTAAGTCCAGCAGCGCTACAGCCAATGAGCTGTCAACCTGTTATCTAGTGCAGCTCTTAGTGCGGGGGTCAGCAACCCGCGGCTCTCGAGCCGCATGCGGCTTTTTAGTGGCGCCCTAGTGGCTCCCTGGAACATTTTTAAAAAAGGATTGAAAATGGAAAAAGATGGGGGGAAAAATATGTTTTTTTTGTTTTAGTATGCTTTTTTGTCTGAGGACAAACATGACACAAACCTTCCCAATTGTTAGAAAGCCCACTGTTTAATATGTTAATTAGTAAGACGTTTTGTCTTACTAATTTAAAACTCACTGTAGCGGTAAATGTCAGCTGCAACTGCTCCAGATAATATAAGCAGTCACCACAATCATTGGTTTTTGCCTCTACACAATGCTCAAATGCTTTTATGCAAGCCTGAAACTGCAATGGGTCACCTTCAAAAACCGGAATGTGTCTGTGTGGAAGTAATTGGGAGGTTTGTGCTTGAACCAGGAGTGCCATCATTTCATTTTGCCTTTGTAATATAGTGTGGAATTCACCTGGTATTGTGTTATTGCCTTGAAATGATTGAGCTGCTTGAGGTAAATGTTGCCTTGATTGGTTTTCCACAGGATCCAAAGTTGATGAGCGAAGTGGTTTGTTTGAGGGTGTGAATGAACCTTGTTTGGGGCCTTCTTGGCTGTGTGAAGCTCTGAAGGAGCAGCTTTAACAGACTGCTGATGTTGTTCTACAGCCTATGCAGTCACTTTTCTCAGTGTTGTTACTTGCCTATAATAGGACTCCATTCCATCAGACTTATTGCTCCTGCCAGAAACACTGGCTTCATGGAGGACAGACAATTTAGCATTGTGGGCTGCTATTTGAGCATCCAACTCCATTTGCTCCTTTTTCCTCCTTATGGCCTCTGCTTGTTCCTCCTGTTCCCTCTTTAGAGCTGCTGCCTGCTCATCTTGTTCCCTCTTTAGAGCTGCTGCCTGCTCATCTTGTCTCCTCTTTAGAGCTGCTGCCTGCGCCTCCAATGCATGAATGTCTTTTAAAGGCCTACAGAAACCCACTACTACCGACCACGCAGTCTGAAAGTTTATATATCAATGATGAAATCTTAACATTGCAACACATGCCAATACGGACGGGTTAGCTTACTAAAGTGCAATTTTAAATTCCGCGCGAAATATCCTGCTGAAAACGTCTCGGTATGATGACGCCTGCGTGTGACGTCACGGATTGTAGAGGACATTTTGAGACAGCATGGTGGCCAGTTATTAAGTCGACTGTTTTCATCGCAAAATTCCACAGTATTCTGGACATCTGTGTTGGTGAATCTTTTGCAATTTGTTCAATGAATAATGGAGACAGGAAGAAGCAGAGCTTATTTAATCCTACCCCTTTTCTTTTACATAACAGTTGCTAAAACTTTTGTTCACATCCTGTTCTCAATTTATTCACAATATACTCCATAAGTAATCACAATAAAAATAAATAAATAAATAATTGGTGAAGTAAGTTACATTTCATATGATGAGATAAGTAAGATTATTTTGAGAGTGAAAGAATGGATGAATTAAATAAATTCAGAATGTTTATCATGGTTCTTCTTCTTTGTACTTTGTAAACACTTTAAGTTTGAAGAGTTTCTTGAAGTGGATCATATTAGTACATTGTTTGATTGCTTTGCTTAATCCATTCCATAATTTAATTCCACATACTGATATACTGAAGGTCTTAAGTGTTATACGTGCGTACAAATGCTTCAAATTACATTTCTCTCTAAGATTATATGTCTCCTCTTTTTTTGAGAATAATTGTTGTATATTCTTGGGTAGCAGGTTATAGTTTGCTTTGTGTATAATTTTAGCTGTTTGCAAATTCACTATGTCGTGGAATTTCAGTATCTTTGATTCAATAAATAAAGGGTTTGTATGTTCTCTATATCCAACATTATGTATTATTCTAACTGATCTTTTTTGTAACACCGTTAATGAATGAAGTGTACTTTTGTAATTATTTCCACATATTTCTACACAGTAACTCAGATATGGTAACACTAGTGAGCAGTAGAGAATATGAAGTGATTTTTTGTCTAGAACAGTGATCCTCAACAGGCGGACCGCGGTCCATGTCCGGACCCAGCGACGTGTCCGTCCGGACCCAGCACGAATTATAGTAAAAAAAAAAAATGTTTTTATTTATTTTTATTTTTATTATTATAATTATAATTACTATAAAAAAAAATATAATAATTGTATTCATCTGTGAGTTATCGCTAGCGCAAGTCAACGTTCTTCGTTGTTTTTAGTCAAATATCTCCACGTTTCGTTTACACTTCTCGTGTCTCACTCACTCCGTCCCTCTCTCTCTCTCTCTCTCTCTCTCTCTCTCTCTCTCTCTCTCTCAGAGAGAGAGAGAGAGAGAGCGAGAGAACGCCACTCTGATTGGCTAATTCCGGGGTATGGGTTGTCATCTCGATCACAACGACGCGCTGATAGGCTGTTACCACCTGGGTCATACACATATGCAGTGCACAGTGCATGGAACCTTTGTCTCGTATCGCTACTTCGCTAACTGTTCACTCGTCAGTCACTGAATGTGAATCAAATCACAATGGCATGCTCCAAGTTGGCTCAGGCTGGTAAAAGAAAGGTGGACAGGGAAAACCGACGTTTCAAGGAAGAATGGACAGAGCAATATGTTTTCATCCTAGCTACTGCAAGTACCAGATCAATGTGTCTAATATGCAACAGTACTGTTGCTCTGGTGAAAAGTGAAAATCTGAAACGTCACTATCTGAAAGAGCACCGCGAATTTGAAGAGACATTTCCTCATGATTCAGAGCTAAGAAAAAAAGAAATCACGAGGCTGAAAAAGTCATATGAAACATCAAGCAAGATTTTTGTTAAATCTATGACACAACAACAAATAGCAACAGAGCAGTAACGTGCGGTGAGGTTGATGGCTGGTGAGGCACTGACTTCATCACAGTCAGATTTACAAACATATGAACCCTAAAGAGTATCTTATTCACCATTTGATTGGCAGCAGTTAACGGGTTATGTTTAAAAGCTCATACCAGCATTCTTCCCTGCTTGGCACTCATCATCAAGGCTTGGAATTGGGGGTTAAATCACCAAAAATGATTCCCGGGCGCAGCGCCACTGCTGCCCACTGCTCCCCTCACCTCCCAGGGGGTGATCAAGGGATGGGTCAAATGCAGAGGACACATTTTTTCAAAGTTCTTATTTATTTTTGTTTCAAAGAAAATATTTCATGTATTTTATTGGATTTTTATTTTATTTTTGTTAATTTTAAGAAAATGTTAAACTACTTACCTCCTGCTACTATATAAGCTTGACCGATAATAAACGGACCCAGCCTGTTTAAAAAAAAAACATTTGTGGACCTTCAAGATTTGTACTTGAGGACCCCTGGTCTAGAACATGTTTTGCTTTATTCATTATTGACGTATTTCTTGCTACTTTATGTTGTATATTTTTTTACGTGAGATTTCCAGTTCAATTTATCATCAATCATTATACCTAGAAATTTGGTTTCATTTACTCTTTCAATTTCTATTCTGTCTATTTGTATTTGTGTTTGACTTTCTCTTCTACTGTTACCAAATAGCATTATTTTAGTTTTACTGAGATTCAACGATAGTCTGTTTTTGTTCATGTCAAACCATCTTTTTAATTTGTTAATTTCTTCTGTTATTATTTGTAGTATCTTCTGTGTGTTCTCTCCTGAACAAAACGCTGTTGTACCATCCGCAAATAATACTAACTTTAAATCTTTTGTAACTTTACAAATGTCATTTATATAGAGATTGAATAATTTAGGTCCTAGTATTGATCCCTGAGGTACACCACAGGATATATTTAGCGTTGTAGACGTGTGTTCGCCTAGCTTCACGTATAGTTTCCTGTTCATTAGATAACTTATTTTTTGCCGGGAAAAGGGATAGACACACATTGGAGCTGTTGTGTGGTTGAATTACATCTTGTGCAATAAAGGTAAGACAAACAAAGAAGTCGTATGAGCCTACATTCCTGGGATTATGCCAGTACTCAAATGGCAGAACAAAAGCTACTCAAATAGTGAAAGGTGTTTTTTTTTTTTTTTTAAGTAAGCAGCAAGTACAGTACAGTTAGTAGAACAACTGTGTTTTCATTACTGTTTACTGTACTAATATATATATATATATATATATATGCAACAACTAATCGATTAAATCGATTATAAAAATAAATGCCGATTAATTTAGTCATCGATTCGTTGGATCTATGCTATGCGCATGCGCAGAGGCTACGTTTTTTTTTTCTTTTTTTAACCTTTATTTATAAACTGCAACATTTACAAACAGCTGAGAAACAATAATCAAAATATTAGGGGTGTAACGGTATGTGTATTTGTATCGAACCGTTTCAGTACGGGGGTTTCGTTTCGGTGCGGAAGTGTACTGAACAAGTTTCCACACGGACATATTAAGTAGCGTACTGCACGTTGTGTAAACAATACTCAAAATTTCGGACATTTGAGGCATTTAAGAAACTCAGCCCTGACAGCTCCGCAAAAGAGGACATGTCCGGTGAAAAGAGGACGTATGGTCAGTCTATCGTAGCCCGTTAGCTGCTAGCATGCTAGCAAAAGAGGACTAGCAGCGACCGGGCTAGGTCCTGACAATTTGTCCTCTTTTCACCTGACATGTCCTCTTTTGCGGGGCTGGCGAGCGGTGTTTCTTAAATGCCTCAAATGTCCGGCATTTTGAGTTAGGGTTGCGTGTATTTTCAATGTACGTTCAGGGTTAAGAAGGGGTTAAAAACAAAACAAATTGTGCGTGCAGCAACATTGGTGAGGGAGGGGCAGAGACAGAGAGAGCGAGAGAGTTATGATAACCGCGCATGCGTCGCCAGGCTCTGTTGTTTATCGATACATTTATCAGATTTAATTTTTTATTATCTATAGCAGGGGTGTCAAAAGTGTGCATTTTTGTAACACTTTCCTTGTTTTATTTGGCAAGTTGAAATAACATGGCGCCAGTATGCTGAGTTTTTTTTCCAATAAAATACTGGAAAGGATAGAAATGCAGTTTGTCTCTTTTATCCGATTATTAATCGATTAATCGAAGTAATAATCGACAGATTAATCGATTATCAAATTAATCATTAGTTGCAGCCCTAATATATATATATATATATAAAAAATACTTTAATTCCAGTGAATTCTAGCTATAAATATACTCCTCCCCCTTAACCCGCCCACCCCCCACCCTCCCCAATCTCCCGAATTCGGAGGTCTCAAGGTTGGCAAGTATCATACTTGCCAAACCTCCCAGATTTTCCGGGACACTCCCGAAATTCAGCGCCTTTCCCGAAAACCTCCCGGGACAAATTTTCTCCCGAAATTTAGGCAGAGCTGGAGGCCACGCCCCCTCCAGCTCCATGCGGACCGGAGTGACGTGTCGACAGCGGCCAGCCTGTTTTCACGTCCGCTTTCCCACAATATAAACAGCGTGCTTGCCCAATCATGTTATAACTGTAGAATGATCGAGGGCAAGTTCTTGGTTTATTATGTGGGTTTATTGTTAGGCAGTTTCATTAACACCCTCCCAGCGCGGCAACAACACACAACAACAGCAGTCACGTTTTCGTCTACCGTAAAGCAGTCCGTCTGCCGTACACAGCAATGTTGTGACACTCTTAAACAGGACAATACTGCCATCTACTGTACATGCATATGTGACAATAACATCTAGGGCTTTTAGAGAGTGCAGTGCACAACTGCTATACTATATATATAAATATATATATATATATATATATATATATATATATATATATATATATATATATATGTGATTTGACCACAATGAAAAAGAGTCTGGGGGACGAAGGCCCCCAGCCAGGTGCCCTGGTGGGGGGACAAGGGGGGCGACGCCCCCCGAAGCTCCTGGTTTTTCACCAATTTAACATGCTAAAATTAACAAAGACAGCACCATTTGAAGAAAATATTTTAGTGTTTAAAGACATGAAAACATCATTAATAGAACATACCTTGCTTTAAGTTGTTTCATATGTTTTTGGCGTTTCGTATGTACTTCCAAAGCCTTGAAACCTCGTGACCCATAGTCAATATTATCATGACACCACGTGCACAAAACCTTTCCGGGACGATCGATTTTCCGAATAAAATCACCGAACAAAGTCGTAACTTCCTTCTTCCCAAGAGTATCAGTGATTTCCCTTTCCATCCAGTCCCATCGAAACTTATTTTTGACAGGTTTATCAATGTCTTTTACTCGTAAAGCGTCCTTTCTCTCGAGAACCGACATCGTTTACATATGGAAAATGGCGGTATTAATCATTATGAATGATGACGTTATTAACGTCATCATTCATAACATATGTCCTGATTGGTCACAAGGAACATATCGACCAATCAACTACGGCGTAATATAAACTACGTCTCGAATCTTGATTTAGGGTCGGAAAAAAAAAAACGGAAAAACGGGAGATAATTATTGATTTTTTTCCCGAGATTAAAAAACACGGAATTCCGACTTTACAAGGAAAAATCACATGCCTGATATATATATATATATATATATATATATATATATATATATATATATATATATATATATATATATATATATATATATATATATAAACATACAATATATATATATATATATATATATATATATATATATATATATGTGTATAATAAAATAAATATATATATATAGCTAGAATTCACTGAAAGTCATTTATTTCAAATACATACACACACATATATATATATATATATATATATATATATATATATATATATATATATGAAATATTTGACTTGGTGAATTCTAGCTGTAAATATACTCCTCCCCTCTTAACCCCGCCCCCCACCTCCCGAAATCGGAGGTCTCAAGGTTGGCAAGTATGTCAAGTATCATACTTGCCAACCCTCCCGGATTTTCCGGGAGACTCCCGAAATTCAGCGCCTCTCCCGAAAACCTCCCGGGACACATTT